>NC_141289.1:3320000-3437500 GCF_037954325.1 Fistularia commersonii | reverse complement strand
GAGCAATCGAGGATTTGTATGGGGTTAGAGTCATTGCTTGGAGTGACCTTAGACTACAAGGGTAGTGCTGTAAATCCACACTTTGCTGAAGAAGCACTGAAAGGCTCAATAGAGGGAGGAGCACGAGTGGTATCCCGGAGTCAGCCATTGTTGTTGTGGTCGACCCACTAGCGCATGGCAATCCGCTGCAACCTGGGTGCTAGTATTGCTTGGGGTGACCCTAAACTACAAGGGGCGGGTACATTCCAAGAGAATGTAGACTGCGTGTCATGGTACTGGAGATACTCTGGAATACTCCCCCATTGTTGTTATGGCATACCTTCCTGCGCACAGCTATGAACTGCAATGCGGGCACTAAAGAGAGCGTCAACAGCAACAGCAGCGAGGAATGGAGTAATTGTAAGGTTCGACAAGAGGTGGAAGTATTTCTTGGAGTGACCCTGAACTACAAGGGCGGCTAAATTCCAAGAGAGTGTAGACTGGGAGTCACGCCAATCGAAATACTTTGCAGTACTCTGGAGTCAGCCATTGCTATTATGGTCTAGCCCTCCGCTAATGCTGATTGACTGCAACCTTAGCACGCCAGTCTACATAAAGACAGAATTGTACCCAACCGCTAAAGGCTCATTTATCCAAACTTTACGTACGTGAATAGCTACATCCATTTCAAAGTCATCAAATATCACTGCACACATGCTCCCCGTGCGCGTTTACTTTCGCCATGGTTGACAAGCAAGACATCCACTAGAGGGCAGTACAGAATTCGTTTACAGACAATAACCATCGCGGCGTTCGGGGAAGACCTTGCGATAGTGTACAGTTCAAAGAAAGAGGTAGCGCAGCAGACGCCGTACAGCCTTGAAGTACATGTCAGTATGAGGATGGTGAATTCTTCTCCTTGGTTATACTGGCACCGTGTTGCCTTCTTTTCTGTTCCTTTCGCTGGTTCCACTTGAGCATACCGTGCAAGTGCCCCCCACGACTTCCTGTGGTACTGCTCCATTGGGCTAAACATCCGCTAGCTCCCATACAGACAAAAATGAATGCGCAGGACGGACAGACCGCTCCATCCCTTAGTGCTAATTTACTACATCCGCAGTGCTTGTTTTCCCCTTTGACATGGCAACTTCGGTATTTCTCACATCTTTCGCCCCCGAGCCCAATTACCGTATTGTAACATTTTCTGGCGCGGCAAACAGCCTTCTTGTTCAAATAAACAACCAAAGTTTTTGTGTTTTCAGATGAACCTCAGTCCACACAGGAGGCCTTCCTACCCGCCGGAAGTACAAGTCCAAAAAGTACCGAATCTGTAGATGCTCTGAGGATACTGCGTTTTACGTCATAAAGAAGCGACAAAATTGGAAAGGAGACTTCTCCGTTCAGGCCATCTCGAGCCTTCCCGGGGGCTGCGGGGCGGTGAGGACGGAACGGCTGATGTAATATTGAAGGCATCGGTCGGGGCGGAGGGGGAAGCCGCCTGGATGAGCCCCCCCATCCCTTCCCTCCCCCCTCCAGCCTGACCTCTTCTGTGAGTCAAGGCAATATCCTGTGGTTGATCTCCCCGTCTCCCTGAACCAACGCAAACCAGATGTCGGCGTTCTTTGCACCGAACGGAAAGGGGAGTCTGCTCTGAGGTCGGCCGGTCGGGCCTCGAATGCGCATGGGACCCAGTTGCGCTCCGGATCCCGGGAATTGATCGCTGATCCATTACCAAGGGCAAAGGAGTCGGACGTGTCGTTTCTCAGATGCCACAATTTTACGATCCTTTCTTTTGAATATTAGAAGTATTTGGAAGTAATTTTGAGGCTGAAATTATTGCTAACAGCTAGCAAGCTAGTTAATAGTATCTGCACTGCAGTACTAGATTTTGGTAAAACACGCAATAATAGATATCAATCAAAGTACAAATCTTACTGACAAAACAGTGGCTCTATAAAAACAATAAGAAAAAAATTGCTGATTCGCTGTCAGTGGCCTCAAGTCACATGACAAAGAGCATAGCCAATCAGGTGCAACCACTTAGTAACACCTCTAGCCGGGCAAGGTCTATTCTACATTTATTCTAAATTGTTTACAACCAACAAAACACATTTGAAATAACAATCCTAATTTGAAGACATGTCAAAAATTACAAACTTATTCTACGTTTTATCGTGATTTAAGTTCATTTCCTGTTGCTTTTCCATCAAAATAAAAGCTTCACACTGACAAAAAACAAAAAAAAACAAAACACATTTTAATTGCAGTTTAAGTAGATGGATGGATGCATATTTTGCATCACCGAAATGGGATTTCCGACTACTTCCTGTCTGTTCTTTCAAAATAAAATCTAGGGACTGCGAGCTTTTCCGCTTCGTTGACACAAATCTGAACAGAACTACATTTCCCAACATCCCCTCCCTCTGCCTTTCCGCATCCTGAACCAACAATTGTAAAAAAAAAAAAAAAAAACGTACAAAAGAAGAACCACAGCTGAATGAACACTAAACAGACCCCCTGCGTGCATGTGTGTGTGCATGCGTGTGTGTGTGTGTGTGTTGTCACATGTGTCTCCGGTGCCACATTGCGCGCAGCCGAGTCGAGCCGACTTCCTCTCCCAACATTTGGTCCGGGTCATTCACCCTAAAAGCGCTGTTCACACTCGCCCTCCGCTGCTTCAGCTGTCATTAACCACAGGAGATACTTAAGCCCAACCTGCTTTGAGTGTGTGTGTGTGTGTGTGTGTGTGTGTGTGTGTGTGTGACAGAGCAAGACAGCGAAAGATTTGACGTTATCCTCTCCCGCCTTTGCCGCAACTCCCACGTTGTAAAAACCCGCGCACCGCCAGCTGCCCCGGCTTCGTTACAAGTTGTCGGCGGATATGTGTGTGTGTGTGTGTGAGTGTGTCAAGTGTGTGTGTGTTTATGTTGGCCCGCGACGGGCCAGCGGCAGCTGTGAAGACACCAGGTGAGAGCTTGCGGCGGTAATTGTGACGAGAGGGGGGGGTTTGCCGAGTTATCCGGACTTGAAAAACACATGTTTTGGGGACCAAAACGAGAGACTGGGATTCCAACCGAACACGATGTCGCCGGGTTTTTCGTTAAGGTGGCGGCTGCTGGGAGATCAGAAAATATAAAGTAAATAGAATGAATAAAAATCAAACGGCGGTTTGATTGTTGAATTAGACAGGAAGCTAGCGAAAGAAGCTAGCGAAAGGAGCTAGCGAAGGAAGCAAGGAGGCATCGGAGGGGAGGGAAGGGAATGAAAGCAGGGTGTATTTCTAAGAGCGATTGACTCCAGAATGAGATAGGAAGCTAACTGAGGAAGCTAGCATGGAAGCTAGTGTAGGAAGAGAGGATGCTTCAAAGGGAACCAAGGAGATTCTACAATAAGAAAGGGAGCAAGGAAAGGAAGCTAGAGAAGGAAGCTAGCGAAGGAAGCAAAGAGGCAACGGGCAGCGGGGAAAGGGGACGAAAGCAGGGCCGATTTCTAAGACCGATCGATTCTTGGATGCGATAGCAGGCTAACGAAGGAAGCTAGCATGGAAGCGAGGAGGCAATAGATGGCGGGGAATGGGACGAAAGCAGGGCCGACTTCTAAGACCAATCGCTAGCAGAGGGAGCTAACATGGAAGTGCGCAGAGGAATCTAGCAAAGAAAGCGAGAAGGGAATGGATGCCGGGGGAAGGCGAACGAAAGCAGGGCAGATTTCTAAGGGCAATCGATTATTGAATGCTAGCGGAAGAAGCTAATGATGGAAGCTATCATGGAAGCGAGCAAAGGAAGCTAGTAAAGAAAGCGAGAAGGCAATGGGCGGAAGGGGGAAGGGGGCGAAAGCACGGCCGATTTCTAAGACCAATCAATTCTTGAATGAGATAGGAATGAGATAAGAAGCTAACTCAGGAAGCTAGCATGGAAACTGGTGTAGGAAGAGATAATGCTTAAAAAGGGAGCCAAGGAGATGCAACCAGGGCCTGTTTCTAAGAGCAATCGATTCTCCGAAAAGAAAGGAAGCTAATGAAGGAAACTAGCGAAGGAAGCAAGGAAGCAACATGCAGCAGGGGAAGAGGACGAAAGCAGTGCCAATTTCTTAGACCAATCCTTTCTTGAATGATAAAGGAAGTTAGCGGAGGAAGCTAACAAAGGGAGCTAGCATGGAAGCGAACGAAGGAAGCTAGCAAAGAAAACAAGGAGGCAATAGATTCCGGGGGAAAGGGACGAAAGCAGGGCCAACTTCTAAGACCAATTGATTCTAGAATGAGATAGGACGCTAGCGTAAGAAGCTAACGAAGGAAGCTAGCATGGAAGCGAGCAAAGGAAGCTACTAAAGAAAGCGAGGAGGGTATAGACGGCGGGGGAAGGGGACGAAAGCAGTGCCGACTTCGAAGACCAATTGATTCTTGGATGAGGTAGGAAGCTAATGAAGGAAGCTAACAAAGGAAGCTAGCACGGAAGCGAGCAAAGGACGCTAGAACAGAAAGCGAGAAGGGAATGTACAGCGGGGGAAGGGGACGAAAGCAGTGCCGACTTCGAAAACCAATCGATTCTTGGATGAGATAGGAAGCTACCGGAGGAAGCTAACGGTGGAAGAAGCTAACAAGGGAGGCTAGCAAAGAAAACAAGGAGGCAATGGGCGGCGGGGGAATGGGACGAAAGCAGGGCCGACTTCTAAGACCAATTGATTCTAGAATGAGATAGGACACTAGCGTCAGAAGCTAACAAAGGAAGCTAGCACAGAAGCGAGCAAAGGAAGCTAGTAAAGAAAGCAAGGAAGCAATGAACGGCGTAGGAAGGGGACGAAAGCAGGGCCGATGTCTAAGACCAATCGATTCTTGAATGAGATAGGAAACTAATGAAGGAAGCTAACAAAGGAAGCTAGCACGGAAGCGAGCAAAGGAATCTAGAACAGAAAGCCAGAAGGGAATGGACGGCGGGGGAAGGGGACGAAAGCAGGGCCGACTTCTAAGACCAATCCATTCTTGGATGAGATAGGAAGCTACCGGAGGAAGCTAACGGGGGAAGAAGCTAACAAAGGAAGCTAGCAAAAAAAGCAAGAAGCCGTCGAAAGGGAGCAAGGGGCCTGTTTCTTATCGTGATTGAGGCGGAGGTGAGCGGACAACCTCTTGTCTACCCTTTTCCCAGGATGCTTTGCGTCACCGTGGCGACCCGACAACCCTCCACGCCATCCGATTACAAAACGCCAGCGCACTTCACGTTTATCGGCAGCCGGCGGGGGGGGCGGAGATAATGGCGGTAGCCGCCGCTTTGCAGGGAAAGAGGGAAGAAGGAGGAAGGGCGGCGGCGGAGGTGGGGAGGGGGTGCGGAGCCGGTTTCGCTAAAGACAACCACATGTCTCGACTCAGAGCCCGGCCTCGTCTCCGTCTCCGGCTCGTATCCGAGGGGGAGACTGTGGCCTGGCAGCCGGTCGGCGCCGCTTGGAACGAAATCTCTCCCATCATACGGAGGCACAAGGGTGAGCCTCCGTGTGCAGCCTCCCTGCAACATCGTGGGGCGTAAATCATAACCCCGATAATGACGGCCACCGTGGAGGGACGTCAAGTCCGCGAGGTTTAGCATCGGGTTCAGATTAGCGGTGCAAAGCTAACCAGGAATTATCCGGTATCGCTCTTTTTTTTTTTTTTTCTCCGCCGACGAACGGCGATCGATTGGTGGTATTTGTTAAAATTAAAAAAAATAAAAACAGTAGACGCAGGGGTCCAGGGGGGGTTTTCCTAGCGGTCCAACTATAGAACTACAAATATGGCGGATGAGAACCGACGCCAACTTGGATAGTGTGATCGAGCCAGATGTTAGTTGTTAAGACGTTTGTGAAAATAAATCACGAACTTGATACGACGAGATTCACGAGCGTGTGTGTTCTCGTGCGTGCATGCGCGCCGGTCTGAGTGTGTGTGTGTGTGTGTGTGTGTGTGTGTGTGTGTGTGTGTTGCGGAGTCACACCGTTTTTCCTTGTTTGTCGGCTTTTAGAAGCTAAAAGCTTCGGATTCAGTCTATTGTTTGGAGAGAAAAAAAAAAAAAAACCTGACACTTCCATTGTCCGGAAGTTAATCTTGTGTTGAGATAATGAAATCAGCTTCACCCCCTTCCTCCTCCTCCTCCTCCTCCTCTTCCTCCTCCTCCACCTCTCCCACAAAACCACCTGACCTCCGGTGACCTGGGCAGGGTTTCCCCCCGGAGTGGACCTTCAAGTCGCCACCGTCATTGTTCCTTTGTGAGCCGACAGACAATGATGATGTTAGCGCCGTGGAGCTTCAGGGGCAGGGTGTGTGTGTGTGTGTGTGTGTGTGTGTGGTGGGGGTGCTGGCTTTCCGATGAATCACCGTGTGAGTTATGGAGTGCAGGGGGAGTCAGGCCAGATCTTAGCGGAGAGCCGCCGCTGACACGTCGTGCATCACCCGGGCCGTACTGTATACAAGACCCGCTCTGTTTAGCTTCCCCCTGCCTTTCTGGAGATAATGAAGACGGCACTTTAACGTTGCAACACACACACACACACTGGGGGATTCTGTTGCATTCCTGATTCAGATCATTAAATCATTAATGCTCCAACTTTTCAGGTCGCGACCCCTGAAAATAAAGGTGCCAAGGACAATATAACCCCCTCTTCTTTTCCCGCCCGCCCCCTTTACTAAACCCTGGAAGGTCGGAGGAGTGTAAAAGCCAGTGTTTAAAAAAAAAAAAAAAAAAAAAAAGGCTCCCGACTTCCTTGAAGATGTTTAGTCCGCGCCGGACGGGGGGTTATTTCGGAGGGGGGGGGTGCAGGATGCGAGCCGATTGGACGACGGGAGCGGAGAGTTGGAAAAGGAACACCGCGATCGATCGGGTTTGATCGACGAAGGCTTCCGGTTGCCGTCGAGATTCCGGCGCGCGTATTATCCGGTGTCGTCGGTGACTCGAAACGTGACGACGATGTCGGTTGCCGCGGGCAACCTACACGCACGCGCATAAGCGTGCACCCTTTTACCGATTTTATGGCCGATTTTAAGGAATTTTCCGGGGTTATTTGAAATTAATTTTCATCCCCTTTAGGAAAAAAAAAAATCTGCAAATATTTAAGTGATGTCTCAATGATTTTCAGGCAAAATGGTGGTATTAAAAACAGAAAAAAAAAAGCCAAATTCTTGCGTTTCGTGCTCAGACGGAGGAGATTTATTGCAGATATTTAAAGCCAAAATGACAGAATAATCGCTGGAATGAAAAGCGGAAAAAAAAAAAAAAAAAAAAAAAAAACGGAAAATTTTGATTTGTTTAGGTTTCTAGTTCAGGCCGAAAACGGGCCGTTAATCACATTTACGACTCTTTATTTGATGCAAAATCGCCTCTCCCCTCCCGAGATTCCCGTAAGCGGGTGTGACGGGTCGTCGCAATCGCGACAAAAAGCGCATCGGGTTTTTTTTTTTTTTTTTTCCCCCCCCTGGACGTGAAGTGGTCCAATCCAGGCTGACCCAGACGCTGGAGTGCCTCTCATTTCTCGCTCTAGTGTAAAGAGAAGGAGGTTTGGGGGGGGGCAGGAGAGGGTTAAACGCCCTTCCAACACACACTCCGCTCCTCCTCATCCTCCTCCAACGCCGGATATGATGTCGGCCTTTTCAAGGCGGCGGGCGGGACACTCCAGGGAGAAAAGACGGGTCGCCTTCGAGGAGACGGAGACAACGGGGCGTTAAAACAAGCAGGGGATTGTTGGCGTCCAGCGGAAATCCCGTGAAGGACCCTACAGCTTCAATCAGCCCTCGTCTTCCACTCCAGCGCCGTTTAAGTCCCATTAATTCATCCCCGAGCCGGATCTAATGTTGAACCACAGGCCGACGAGCGATGAGCCCGTCTGGAGGTGGTGGAATTGAACCTAGCGGTTGCCGCGGTAAAACCTCGGCAGACGGCGACGTCACAACCGAGCAGGCCGGCGGAGGATGTTGTTTTTTTAAAAAAAAACGTGCGACTCGGCTGGAAGATGCCGAAAGCGTCGCCGCGGAAACATTGAAAGTTGAGGTGAAAAACACTTACATAAAGAAAAAACCCTGAAAGTAAAGGGGTTTTTCAAGCAGCCGCTCAAGGGCCTTTCATTATAAATCCCAAGAAGGAGGGGATCGTGTGTTCCTATAAAAGGTTAACAACAAGTAAAACTACTAACGGATGTAAGCTAGTTCTATGACATCATAGCCCTGAGCTCCAAAGGAACGCTTTCGTCCAATGAGGCGCAAGCAGGAAGTGATGGTGAACCTCGGCCCCGCCGCCGACTCGTGATTCTTGCGATGTGCGTCGCCGTGGAAACAGCTCTTGTGGTTTCATATTGGAAGTGAAGAAGAAAAACACTTGAATAAAATAAAGAATAAAATAAAATAAATAAAGAAAATAGAAAAAAGAAAAAACTCTTAAAGTTAAGGGGTTTTTTTAAGGAGCCGCTCAAATGTCTTTCATTATAAATCCCGAGAAGGTGGGATCATGTGTTCATATAAACGGTTATATAAAAAGTTAACAACAAAAACTCCCCCAAAAAACTACAAACGGATGCAAGCTACTTCTATGACATCATAGCCCTGAGCTCCAAAGGAACGCTTTCGTCCAATGGGGCGCAAGCAGGAAGTGATGATGAACCTTCGCCCCCGGCCGAATTGCGATTCTTGCGATGTTCGTCGCCGTAGAAATAGCACGTGTGTTTTTATATTGAATTTAAGAAGAAAAACACTAAAATAAATTAAATAAAGAAAATAGAATAAAGAAAAAACCTTTAAAGTAAAGGGGTTTTTCAAGCAGCTGCTCAAGAGCATTTCATCATAAATCCCAAGACGGGGGGGAATCGTGTGTTCATATAAAAGGTTATCGACAAAAACTCCCCCAAAAGACTACAAACGGATGCAAGCTAGTTCTATGACATCATAGCCCTGAGCTCACTTTTCGTCCAATGGGGCGCAAGCAGGAAGTGATGGTGATCCCCCAGCCAACTTATGATTCTTGCAATGTGCAGCTACGCCATCAGGGACTATTTTCTTTCCTCCAACCGCCCGCACCAACAACACCATCCACTACTTCTGTCTTTTTCCTAGAAAGGGACGGCGCAAGAAAAAAATAGGTAATATTTTCTCCACAAATTTCTCCACAATATTTTCTCCAGGCTTCACCTCGCTTTACAATCTCGCCACGACCGACAGGCCTCTGAACGGCTTCATTCAGGCCGTCTCTAAATTTCTTTCGGGATCTCTCCCTGCAAATTTTGGGGGGTTTGTCCTACTCCGTGTGTGTGTGTGTGTGTGTGTGTGTGTGTGTGTTGGGGGGAGGTGGGGGGGGGCACACTGCCACCCCTCCCCCCCTCCTCCGAGTCACCTCACCCTCTCCTCCCGGCCCTCCTCTCCGTCCCCTGTACGCTAGACTTCATCGGTATTTGCTTTCAAAAAAAAAAAAAAAAAAAAAGGGCTGCACCCCCCCAACTCCTCCTCCTCCTCCTCCTCCTCCCCTCTCACACACACTCACACACACACAGTCACTCCTTTTCCGGTATTTACCCGTTGAAATTTTCTGCAGATTTTCCAGAAAACAGGCGACGGACGAGAAAAAAAAAAAAAAAAAAAAAAAAAAAGGAGGAGGAGGAGGAGGATCGATAAAGAGTGAAGAAGAGAAGCGACATGCGAAGCGGCGGGAGGTGGGAGGGTTGAGGGGGAGGGGGGGGGGGCGGCGGAGATGAAAGTGACATGGCCACTATGGGTGTCTGAGCGCTGCAGAGCGGAGCCCCCGAGCCCCGGCTGAATGAGTTGAATAGGCTCATCCATTCTTTGCTTCCTTTCAGCCTCGGCGGGCCCGGAGCCGCTGGAGCTCTTCATTCCTCACAATGGACAAACGCACTAAAAACTTTTTTTTTTTTTTTTTTTTTTTTTTTTTTTTTACCCCCCTTTTTTTTTCCCCTAGCCTCTCTCATGCAAATGGAGCGACGGGCCCCGCCGGGGCCCCGGAAAATGCAGGTTCTTCTTACAGCAAAAAAAAAAAAAAAAAAAAAAAAAAACGGGAAAGAATTTTATCGGAATAAAAGCGAGAAAAAAAATTCTGATAAAAATAAAAATGAGGAGGAAAAAAAAATCCAACAAAAAAAAAAAAAAAAAAAGGATTTTAAGTTAAGTTACAAAGAATCAGTAATTAAAGAATTAAATATGAATTTTTGAGGGGAGAATTTCCTATTTTTTTTTAAACAATCCAGCCACAGCTAGAAAATGATTGTTATTCTTAAAGCGAGAAAAAAAAAAAAAGAAAAAAACACGGGGAAAGAATTTTATCGTAATAAAATAATAGAATAAAGCGACAAAAAATTTCTGATAAAAATAAAAATGAGGGGGGAAAAAAATCCAACAAAAAAAGGATTTTAAATTACTTTAAAAAGAATCGGTAATTTCTTAGAAAATTAAATATGAATTTTTGAGGTGAGAATTTCCTATTTTTTTCAAACAATCCAGCCACAGTTGGAGAATGCTTGTTCTTCTTAAAGCAAGAAAAAAAAAAAAGAAAAAAACACATGGATAGAATTTTATCGTAATAAAATAATAAAATAAAGCGACAAAAAAATTTTGATAAAAATAAAAATGAGGGGGAAAAAAAATCCAACAAAAAAAAGGATTTTAAATTACTTTAAAAAGAATCAGTAATTTCTTAGAAAATTAAATATGAATTTTTGAGGTGAGAATTTCCTTTTTTTTCCCAAACAATTCAGCCACAGCTGGAAAATGCTTGTTCTTCTGAAAGCGAGAAAAAAAAAAACAGAAAAAAACACGGGGAAAGAATTTTATCCTAACAAAATAATAAAATAAAGCGACAAAAAATTTCTGATATAAACCGCTTTGAGACGGTGGGTAGTCTCTTACGGAAATCCCTCCGTTATTAAGAGAAAAGAAAAATAAAAATGAGGGGGGGAAAAATCCAACAAAAAAAAAAGGATTTTAAATTAAGTTAAAAAGAATCAGTAATTTCTTAAAGAATTAAATATGAATTTTTGAGGGGAGAATTTCCTACGTTTTTTTTTTTTTAAACAATCAAGCCACAGCAGGAAAATGCTTGTTCTTCTTAAAGCGAGAAAAAAAGAAGAAAAAAACACAATGAAAGAATTGTATTGTAATAAAATAATAAAATAAAGAGACGAAAAAATTCTGATATAAACCGCTTCGAGACGGTGGGTAGTCTCTTATGGAAATCCCTGAGTTATTAAGAGAAAGAAAAGTACAAATGTGGGGAAAAAAAAAATCCAACTTAAAAAAAAGGATTTTAAATGAAGTTAATAAGAATCAGTAATTTCTTGAAGAATTAAATAAGAATATTTGAGGGGAGAATTTCCTAATTTTTTTCTGACAATCCAGCCACAGCTCGAAAATGCATGTTCTTCTATGTGATGGAACCTTGACTTATGAATTTTAGTTGTTCCACAAGAAAAATGAATTAAAGAAAGATAACAAAACCTTGCATCTGAACTCACAGGAAAGTGTTTGATTGCCAAAAAATTTCCAATAAAAATTTCCAATAAAAATGCCTTTCAGACAGTTAGTAGTTTCTTCAGATCTCCCAGAAATTGCGTTGAAAAAAATTACAAAAAAAGTGAGAAAAAAAACTCACACCAAAAAAAGAATTTTAAATGACCTTGAAAAATGTTCAGAAATATTCTAAAACGTCAGGAAAAAAAATATGTTTTTTTTTTTGGGGGGGGGGGGGGGATTTTTCCAACATTTTTGTAAAACAATCCACCCACAGCTTGAAAATTCAGGTTTCTCTTAATGCAAAAAAGAGCATATGAACTCACGGGAAAGCTATTGATTGTAATAAAGAAACAGCCAAAATATTCGTAAAAACACCTTTAAGACAGTTTATAGACTCTTTAGGAAATTCCATAGTTATTTTGTTGAAAAAGTAAAAAAATGCCAGGAAAATAAATCCAACAAAAAATATATTTTTTAATTCCCTTAAAATTAATCAGTAATTTCTTCAAAAAAAAAAAAAAAAGGAAAAATATATTCTGAAAAAAAATTGTAATAAAAAATGTAAGAAATCCAGAAAGAAAAATATAGACAAATAAAAGTGTCTTCTTAAAGGATGGAGCATTTTAAACTCACAAAGGCGTTTTGAACCCGGCGCTCTTCAGAGAACCTCAGTCCCAATTCTGGAAAGAACCCAAAAGGTTCCCGTCAAAAAAAAAAACGTTCAGAAGAAAAGGAAGAAAAGAAAAACAGAAATTTTTCAACTTTTAACTCTGGAGAATCCCTGCGATCTGATTGGCCGAGAGCAGGAGCATGTCAATCAGGTGGATTAATCAGACGAAACAAAAAAAAAAAAATACACAGTGTGTGTGTGTGTGTAGATGTTGCTTGTGCACATGCATGTGTGTGCAGAACAACCACGGATTAAAAACAGTTTACCAAAAAAAAAAAACTTTAAGAAAAAAAGCCCTTAAAGTAAAGGGCTTTTTCAAGCAGCCGCTGGAGAGCGTTTGATTGTAAATCACAAGAGGGGAGTTTCTCTTTCTTTCTTTCTTTCTTTTTTAAACTAAAACAAACAGGGGTTGGTTGGTGGTGGTTGGGGGGGGGGGGGCAAGGTGGATGTGATGAGTCCGGGATCATGTGTGTGTGTGTGTGTGTGTGTGTGAGTGGGGGGGACAGCAAATATCAGCAGCTCTCAGGGCCTCACAAAGGCCTCAAGTGTTTGTTGACCGCCGAGGCTGCAGAGCAAACAGTAAACGCTGAATCTCTCAACAATAAGTACACGATCCCCGCACCGCCCCTCCGCCCCCACGCAACTCCCGCACCTCCTCACACTTTCACCACCCACCCCACACACATACACACACATAAACACACACTATCTCTCCTCATCTCCTCCTGCAGAAACGTGGACAGCAGTGTAAAAATAATACAAAAAATAGCGGGGCAGGTTGTTTCCTGTGGTGCGTGCGTGCGCGTGCATGCGTGGGGTGGGTTGTCACGGGTGGAGAAAACTTTTCACGCCACGCCGGATGAGGAAAGAGGGTGCGCGCACACACACACACACACACACGCAACGGATGATTCAAGTTGTGTTAAGAAAGTAAGATGGGGAGGTGGAAAGGGGGGGGGTTGGCGTGTTCGTGCGCGCTCCCGATCCCGCATCCACCTCCTCCTTCCCCCCGTGCGGATCGGGTTGCGGGGGGTGCGGGTGTAGATTTTTGGGATTCCTCTGTCAGATAAGTTCAAAGTGCAAATGAGATGTGAAGCCGCCTGCACACACACACACACACACACACACACACACGCTGACACGCGAGGAAACCAACTCGTGTGGGAAGGAGAGGACGGGGGTGGGGGGGGGTGAATGCGTGAACATTCACGTACACACACACACACACACACACACACACACACACACACACACACACACACTGTCAAGAGTGTAAAAGTTTCCTTACCTCCTCCTCTTCTTCCTCCTCTTCTCGCGTCCGATCCTCCCGCCGCTGCTTGTTGTTGTTGTTGTTGTTTCCTTCCCGTGGAAAACAAACTACTACTACTAATAGCGATAATAATAAAAATAAAAAAAAATTAAAAATAAAATAAATAAATAGAAGTTTTTTGGGTTGTTTTTTTTTTTTCCTCCGCCGCTAGAACCGAGCGGGCGCCGCGGCTGGAGGCGACTCCATGGAGGAGGAGGGAAAAGTTCGGTTGAAGAAGAGAGGAAGAAGAAGAAAAAGAAGAATAAGAGGAAGAATAAAGGGAAGAAAAAAAAGAAATTAAAAAAGACAACGAGAAAAAAAAAAAAAAAGTTTAGCAGCCGCGCCGTCCCGCCGCCGCCGCCGCCGCCGCCGCCGCCGCTGCTTTCCCTTCACGGTCCATCCTCAAAAGTCCGCCGCGGGGTTTGGGTCTTCTCGCGAGATTTCAAAAAAAAAAAAAAAAAAAAAAAAAAAAAAACAACAAAAACTTTTTTTTTTCTTTTATTTAAAAAAAAAAAGAGTCAAGACTAAATAAAATAAATATTAAAAAAAAAAAAAAAAAAATCCCCCCCCCTCCACACACAGAGTCCGGTGGTCGCGGAGACATGCGGCGGTGTTGAGATCATCCGAAGCTGCTGATCTGTTTTCAATCCCCCTTCTCTCTCTCTCTCTCTCTTTCTCTCTCTCTCTTTCTCTCTCAGTCTTTCTTTCTCTCTCTCTCTCTCTCTCCTCCTCCTCTTCCTCACCCTTCTCCTCCTCCTCCTGCTGCTCCCTGGTGAGTTGGGCCATTTGCCGCGCCAGATGGGCCGGGCTAACTCAGGGGGGAGGAAGAGAAGAGAAGAAAAGGGGGGGGGGGGGAGAAAAAAAAAGAAAGAAAAAAAAAAAAAAAGAAAGGAAAAGAAAAAAAAAAAAGTTAGATAAACTTTCATTCATTGTTTTGATCCGGTCACGTGGTCTCCCGCACCACGTGGTTACCCGTTCGGATTGGTTCTGGTCAGAAGCGGAAATCAAAAAAACTTTTTTTTTTTCATGTATTCTTTTTAATATATAAAAGTAGTTAAAAGTACCGCTACTTTTAATATTTATGTTTATTCCACCGCATCCAGCGCACTCGGTGGTATTTTTCCAAATAAAACACTCACATGATCAATCTGTTTATGCCACTGGATAAAGTACTAACTTTTATTTTCAACAGCAATATTTGTGCTGTTTTTATATGTGCATATGTCGTGGAGTTAAAACACACTAAAAGTTTTTGTGTGTGTTTAATAAGTGAGCATTTTCTTCGCTTTCGCCCTGCGTTAAAGTTCTTGTTAAGTTCCCTATCGTGCGTGATGGGCGATGCAGCCAATCAGATGCTGGCAACGAAGTGAGAGGCGGGGCTTAACCCATCCGGCCACCTGTCAATCACCTGGCTTCGTCCGGCCTGTCGTTCAAACCTGCAGGGAAACTCCGAGCTTGCAGAGAAACAATGACCGGTTTTGGACTGTGGGAGGAAACAGGAGAACCTGGAGAACCCAGGGAGAAGAACATGAGGAACCCAGGAAGGAGAGGATGGAGAAGTCAAGCTGGAGAACATGAGGAACCCAGGGTGGAGAACATGGAGAGAACCAAGGGGAGGAACATGGAGAGCCCAAATAAGAGAACATAAAGCGAACCCAGGGAGGAGAATATGGGGGAACAAGGGAGGAGAACATGGAGAACCCAGGCCAGAAAACATGGAGAGGAGAACATTGAGAGAACCCAAGGGAGAACCTGGAGAAGTCAAGCTGGAGAACATGAAGAGAATCCAGGGAGATGAACATGGACAACCAAGACCAGAAAACATGGAGGGGAGAATTTATGGGGAAGCCAGGTTGGAGAACCTGGGGAGAACTCAGACTGGTGAACCTGGAGAACATGGAGAACCATGATAGGAAAACATAGAGTGAACCCAGGGTGGAGAATATGGAGAACCCAGGCCAGAAAACCTGGAGAGGAGAACTTAGGGAGAATCCAGGGAGGAGAACCTGGAGAAGTCAAGCTGGAGAACATGAAGAGAACCCAGGGAGATGAACATGGAGAACCAGGATAGGAGATCATAGAGAGAACCCATGGAGGAGAACATGGAGATCACAAGTAGGAGAACATGAGGAACCCAGGGAGATGAACATGGAGAACCTGGATAGGAGAACAAAGAGAAAACCCAGGGAGGAGAATATGGAGATGCCAGGTAGGAGAACCTGAAGAGAACCCAGGGAGGAGAACTTGGAGAGAACCAAGGCTGGAGAACCTGGAGAACCAATGAAGGAGAATATGAGGATGCCAGGGAGGAGAACCTGGAGAGAAGCCATGGAGATGAACATGGAGAACCAAGACCAGAAAACATGGAGGGGAGAATATATGGAGAAGCAAGGTAGGAGAACCTGGAGAACCCAGACTGGTGAACCTGGAGAACCCAGGGTGGAGAACATGGAGAACCCACGCTAGAAAACATGGAGAGGAGAACATAGAGAGAACCCAGGCTGGAGAACGTTTTAAGCTACACTTTCACCTCGGCATTTTCAAGGCGAGGGGTGCTATTGGCTAAATTTGGTCGCTGCAAAGGGCGTCCAGCGGGTGGCGCTCTGGGGAAATCGGCGCCTGTCATTGGCTAATGAGACCGGCCACTCGGATCATCACATGTGAAGGAAAAATATGATTCTTTCGCGTTTAAGTTCACGACCTCCACAGATTCCGCGTGGGATCCGATTCCGATCGGACCGACCCAAAAATAATGGCCAAGGACTACAAAGATGGCCGCCACAAGAAAGCGGCATCGCTACGATCGACCACCATAGACTTGATGACGGCCACCCCTCCAGCGGGTACTTGGTACGGTCCGACGCCCCGCTCCTTGGCATTTTTAAGATTTTTCTTTGTGAAATGACAAAAACACGCAACCTTTGATGCCTTTTAATGCTATGGAAGGAAAAATTAAAAGAAAAAAAAAAAAAAGGAAAAAAATCCAAATATTAATTAAAAAAAAAAAAACTTTTTTGTGTTTCCTTGCAGCATTTTGGAATTACTTAATGTGTTTTTGCGAACTTTAATGCTGGACGTTTTCTTTGTTTCTCACTGATCTCTAAGACAATACTCTATTTCCTCTTAAATATATATAAATATGTTCCTGTAAACCACACACAGTACAAGCGATTGTGAACCTTCGTGTTACCTTTGTTTGGTAATATAGTAAAATAAAAAAACAAAAACAAACACCAGATGTAATAACAGTGTAATTACGGCGTTATAAATGTTGTCAAAACACGGGACGGCTTATTTCCATCGGGGAGTTGAAATCACCAAAACACAAGGTAGTCGCGAGGAACCGGAAGCAACGCAGGGAACTTTCTTTTCTTTCTTCCATTATTTCTTTTTTTTTTTAGGAAGGGGGATGTTGAATTATCCAACATGGCGGGTCGTGAGGCAGTCATAACAGTTTTTGGCTCGCTGATTCAAAAAAAAAAAAAAAAAAACAGCGGCAAACAGTTTGTATAATTCATGCGTTGTTTATTCCCATCCAGGCCTTTTCTTTTTCTTTTTCTTTTCTCCTCCTTGATGTGGGAACCTTTTATTGGGCGGCGCGTAGTGGGGGTGGCGGCGTTGCGGCGGGCGGCCGCCGAAGCTGCAGGCAAACAGCATTCATGATGTGGTTTATGTAGATTTCATCCAAAATAACCTCGACCGTGCCGGCGCATCTAAATGCGTGTCTGCATTTTTTTTTAATTTTTTTTTTTAATTTGTTCATTTTTTTTTTTTCCGGATTTAGGTCAAGAACAGACGAAGCGGTTGATGGTAATAATCGTAATAATAGTAAATGATAAAAATGAGTGTTGGGTGCGAGTTTTTTTTTGTTTTGTTTTTTCTTCGAAGATAAAATATCGGATTCGAAAACTCAAACCGAGAAAAGGGTCCCCTGAAATTGATTTTAAAAATTCCCGTCGAATTTCAGAAATATCCTCTTTATCCAGGAGTTTGTTGCAGATTACTTTAGCGACGTCGCTAAGAAACATGTTATGCTAACAGCGATTTCAGGGACACTTTCAGTTCCAGGTGGGTTTGCTTTTGGGTTAAAGAACACACACACACACACACATGCCTCCTCTTTAACTATTTGGAGGAGAATGAGGAAGAGATGAACGGAAGGTGGAGGAAGAGGAGTAAGATGATGACGAAGGTTTAGGAGATGGCGGAGAAAGAGGAGGGCGAAGATGACGAAGATGACGAAGAGGGGTCAGAAGGTCGAGGAAAAAGATTAGGATAAAAAAGGACGAGGAAGAAAAGCGGGAGGAGGAAGACGAGGAGGCCTCCCGAGGGCTGGACGCTCGCCGAGAGCGCAACATCATCAGAAATAACACTCCGATAGGGGGAAATTGTTTTAAAATAAAAACCTGAAAACGCGGCAAAGAGGTTCCTGACGGGCACTTTATGAATAAAATCCCTCCGATCCATTAAAATACAGTCGGATAAAACTAAAAAAAAAACTGAAACGCCGACAAAGAGGATCCTTTTTTAAAATAAAATCCAAAGCTGTTAACGCTGACCGAACGCAGAAAATTAAACCTCAGAATAAAAAATATAAATATTGTCGTGGCAACGGGATTTAAATTTCTTCACTTTAAGACGTTTCCCCCCCTCGTCCCAGAGGCTTCTTCAGCTACGAGAAGAAAATTTCGACAAGAATTCACCACCACCTGGATGACCTCCGCAGACACACACACAAAAAAAAGATTATTATTTATCAGTAATTGATTATTTTTGTGAAATAGCGTGATGCCTCTGGGCTTCCGTAGGACGAACCAGGAAATGCCAACGGAGTGAAGCCAGAAGGCCGGGCACCTGCGAGCCGTGGCGCTGGAAATCATCCCGTGCCGGTTTTTTTTACATTTTATTTTATTTTTTACAAGGAACACGTCGTTCGAGTGACATCATCGTCTGAAACTCATTTAGCGCCGGGGTTGTTTTATTATTTAAAACACACACACAGACTTTTACACACTCATATGTTCGGTTGTGTCGGTTGAAGAAGCTCACCGGTCCCCTCAGTGGCAAAAAAGAGGATTACAGCTTCTCAAAGTCACTATTTGTAATTTTTTTTCTAATTCCTCATTTTATTTACATGACTTATTCTTCTTTTGTGATCCGTTTAAACTTTTTTTTTTCCACAGGAAAATCATTATTTCATCCTAATTAGGATGGAAAAAAAGTTAATGATAATTACATAATAATAATAATAATAATAATAATAATGATGAAGATAACAAGAATGCTAATGATGACAACAATAACATTAGGGATAATAACAGTGACAATATAAGTCATATTAATAATAATGAAAATAGTCGCATGTCTAATTCATTTAAATTAAAACATGATTAAATAAATAGTTTTCCATTAATTGACAGTCTGCAGCGCCCCCTAGTGGCAAAAACTCGCAATTGCATCCCGTTTGGTTTATGAGGCTTGAACTCCTATTCACTTTAAACTTCTTCTCTCTCTTTATTTTTACCCTAAAAAGGTGATACTTTAAATAAAGTTTTAGTAAAATGCCAAAGTAGTACTCCAATAAGTCCTTGGAAAACTTTGACATTCCATCACACACGTCCAAAACGTGACAGAAGGGTTGATTTATGGGCAAATGTTGCCATTTAGTGGTCATTTTATGATACTGCACTCCCTCAAATGACGATACTAAATAAAAAAGAATAAAATAAATTGAAGAATTTTTTCTACATACTTTGGCTTATATCTAATATAAAAACACACACAACAATATTAATTTATACCGCTATTGTTAACACAATCATATAGTCATATTAATCATAATAATCATATTATATAATATTGAATTACACAACATTATTGCTGATATTATTATGATTATTATTATCATCACTGAAAGGAAACCTAACACATAATCAACAATCTAACCTCTTAAACATGGAATTAGATAAAACACTCACTCCTCCTGCCTTTTTCTGTAATATGTGAATATATATAGATACTTATAATCTAATTATTACATTTTTATATATAGACATTTACAACACACTGCTACTTGTTTTGATGTGAAAAATAACATTTACTTAATTAATTTTTCGAATATGGAGAAAATACTTTTACTAAAAATCTGCACTCGGGGGCGCTGTTTACAAATTTAAAAAATAATCCCAGTTTATAACCTTCAAGCGACCCCCCCTCACCACACACACACACACACACACACACACACACAAACGCACACATTATTTCAAAATAAAGAAATAAATCAAAAGATAATAAACCGGGAAAATGTTCCCAGTCATTTCCTGCCTCTGTGTCTGCAACATGTCAGGCTTCTGGAGTGTGTGTGTGTGTGTGTGTGTGTGTGTGTGTGTGTGTGTGTGTGTGTGTGTGTGTATTTAGGAAAATATGATGGAGACTTGTTGCTATTTCTTCTAAACTGACGCTGCCTTCTGAGGACTTTTCAAATCCTCAGAGTTTCTCCACCAGGAAGTCGTACAAAAACTTTAAAAAATACCACAAAACTCATCAAACCTAGTACAAATACTATCTGTTGCAGTAGATGGTGCGTGTACTTTATTACAAGTACACTTGGGCCAAATTTCCAATTGAAAATAACCAAATAAATACATGAATGGATAAATAGATAAACAAATAGATTGAGATATTAATGAATTAATATATAAATCTCTTCTCCTTTCAGCTTTTCCCTTCAAGGGTCGCAGCAGCCAATCAACTTTCTCCATCTAACCCTATTCTCCGTATCCTCTTCTCTCACACCAACTACCTTCATATCCTCTCTCACTACGTCCATAAACCTTCTCTTTGGTCTTCCTCAAGACCTCCTGCCTGGCAGCTCCAATTCCAGCATCCGTCCACCAATATATTCACTATCCCTTCTCTGTACATGACCCAACCATCTCAGTCTGGCTTCTCTGACCTTCTCTCCAAAACATCGAACATGTGCTGTTCCTCTGATAGACTCATTCCTGATCCTATCCATCCTGGTCACTCCCAAAGAGAACCTCAACATCTTCATCTCTGCAACCTCTAGTTCTGCCTGCTGTCTTTTGGTCATTGTAACAGTTTCTAGTCCATACATCATCGCTGGTCTCACCACTGTCTTGTACACCTTTCCTTTTATTCTGGCTGAAAGTCTTCTATCACATAGTACCCCTGACACGTTTCTCCACCTATTCCAACCTGCTTGGACCCGTCTCTTCACCTCTTTTCCACACTCTCCTCTGCTCTAGACTGTTGACCCCAAGTACCTGAAATCCTCCAACTTCTTGATCTCCACTCCTTGTAGCCTCACCGCTCCACCCGAGTTCCCCTCATTCACACACATATATTCTGTCTTGCTGTGACTAACTTTCATTCCTCTCCTTTCCAGAGCATACCTCCACCTCTCTAGTTGTTCCTTAACCTGTTCCCTGCTCTCACTACAGATCACGATGTCATCCGCAAACATCATGGCCCATGGAGATTCTTGTCTAACCTCATCTGTCAGCCTATCCATCACCAACGAAAACAAGAAGGGACTCAGAGCTGATCCCTGATGGAGTCCCACCTCCACCTTGAACTTCTCTGTTACCCCTACAGCACACCTCACCACTGTCTCACAGCGAGCATACATGTCCTGCACCAGTCTAAGATAATTCTCTGCCAGTCCAGACTTCCTCAAACAATACCAGACAAAAACACAATGTAGCTCCCTCTGGCCTTCTCTATACTTCTCTATTAGCATTCTCAAAGCAAATACTGCTTTTCACAATATATAAATGTATAAATAAATAAATAGATGGATAAATGGATAAATAAATACATAAATAAAAGCTAAGTAAAAGTAAGTAAATAACTAAGTAACTAAATAAAAAAAATTATTCACTTTAATCGTTAATATGGGTTTAAGAAATCCAGATGCTCTTTAAACGATAAAGAAATAAAATTCAGAAAGAACTCTCCATGTTCTATGTTCATGGATGGATTCACCGAGAACAGGAAACTCCTAAACAGGCAACAGGAAGTTATAATAAAACACCCAAAAAACAACCCCAAAAATAAGCAATTTAACTAGAATTAGTTATTAGTTATTAAAGATAATTTGGCAGGCAAATAATCGGGCTATAAAATACATTCAGGCGTTTAGAATAAACAAGAAATGGCATCAAAACTACTAAATGTTTCGGAGTCGGTTCATTTCTAATCCAGATGGCTGCCTTTTCGTGCCTTTTCAGTGTTACGTTCGGGGTTCGTTTGGACACGCCGAGCCCAAGGGACACATTTGGCTGCGTTGGGGTCCCTTGGGGTCGGTTGACCTCTGACCTCCGAGCGCCGGTCCGGGGGAGCGGCCACCTGATGATGAATCAGAGCGTTTGTCGCCGGACGATTTGTGTTGTTTGCGCACAATGTGCACACCACTTCAAAGTGGCGGACGGAGGAGGAGGAGTTCGTCCTCTCCCTCTGTGACTCAAACCTCAAAGGTCTCGCCGACTGCAATTGGTTTTAACGGCGTCACATAAAACACACACACACACGGACACACACACACGGACACATAAACAACGTGTTCATACATATGTATACACTGTACAAAAAAATTAAAGGAACGCTAAAATACCACATCCTAGATCTGAATGAATGAAATATTCTTATTAAATACTTTGTTCTTTACATAGTTGAATGTGCTGATAACAAAATCACACAAAACCGATCAATGGAAATCAAATGTATGAACCCATGGAGGTCAAGTTCAATGAAAGAGGAAAAACACACGACAGGCTGATCCAAATTTGACATAATGTCCTTAAAACAAGTCAAAATAAATCAGTGTTGCTTCCTAAGTGGACATATATATATGTCAATACCCTCAATACCCTCAGAAAAATTGTGATAAAGTTCTTTATCTTCCGTAATGCAACTACAAAAACAACATACATTCTGGATTCATTACAAATCAACTGAAATATTGTAAGCCTTTTATTATTTTGATATTGCTGATCATGGCTTACATCTTAAGAAAACTCCAAAATCCTATCTTAGAATAATCGAATATCATGAAAAAGTAATTTTGTTTTTTCAATTGCATTACAGAAGATAAAGAACTTTATCACAATATTCTAATTTTCTGACACAGTTCTGTATATACTGTATATAGACACATAGTGCTGAAGCCAAAACTACAGATATGCTTATATGTACGTGTGTGTGAGTGTGTGTGTGTAGATATATATATGCATGAATGTATATGTGAAATATATGCATGTATTTTTGTGTGTGTACATATATGTTTATATGCACAACTCTAGATCCTGCTACCGCTAAAATTAGACGCATCAACAGCAAAGTCAGATTGAGAGTTTTGTTGAGCGAAGCTACGAGAACCAACTTCAATGAATTTAAAAACTCCTTATTTTTTCCTTTTATTTCATTTTGCATGGATGATTCCATGCAAAATTATGACGGTACATAAGTATGATCATGGATGGTTTTAAAGTTGAAATAAAACTCCCCCAAAATTTCATTTAATAAATATAATATTTATTATATTTTATTATATTTAAATATTGAAATTGCAATTTTCATTTTGTTCAATGCAGAGGAAACTGATTTGGTCCACCCATAGAAATTAAATAAGAAGAAATAATAAAATAAGAAACGTGGCCCGCCAGCTAAAATAAGTGCCCGAAGAATCAAGAAGACGTTTCTCACTTTCCCATAGTGGCATGAAATTAACAAAATAATAATAGAGTGCACATTAACAGTAAAATGCACAGAAAACACATATTAAACATTAAGTATAAAGTGCATGCAGATACAATATGCTGGTACTGAGGTTGAGGGATGATATAGAGTTGACGGCATTAAAAACCTGAAATAAAAATGATTTTAAAGGCACAAAAAAGTCAGATATAGTATATAATACAGTAGCAGCATGATGGATTTTACTGTAACCGTGCAAAAATAGTGCAATATATTCTCAGATTACTGACAATATATTTGTTTATTTAACACTTATATCATTTCGCTCCTGTTCTCGCATAGCAGTTTATTTATTGTTATTGTTTAACGCCTTTCAATACCTGTCGGGGATCAATAAAGTATAATTCTATTTAAACACACACGCACGTAAAGGACTGTTCTTTACCTTCTGTAATGCAATTAAAAAAAAAACAAACATTACTTTTTCATGATATTCTAATATTTTGAGATAGGATTTTTGAGTTTTCTTAAGATGTAAGCCATAATCAGCAATATTAAAATAATAAACGGCTTGCAATATTTCAGTTGATTTGTAATGAATCCAGAATGTATAACATTTTTGTTTTTGTAATCGCATTACAGAAGATAAAGAACTTTATCACAATATTCTAATTTTCTGAGACAGTCCTGTATATATATATCTATGCATATACATGCTTGTATATATATGATATTTGTGTATAATATATGTGTATACAGTATATATGCAGCTATCATTGGGGAAAAAAGTGTATACACAAACACACACACACACACACATATACACAGTACACATATAGATATACATACAAACATGCACATACATAGTGGGTGAATGTATATGGATAGACACACATTTGGCTCGTGAAGATTTACGATGTATTGTGTCTGTACACACACACACATATAGATTTATCATTCAGAATTTGTTATTTTCTTAACTTCAAGTATTTTTCTAATTATTTCTAATTTCAAGTATTGCCCTATAGCAGGCTCAAAAAAGGTATAACTGCATGATATCCATGGTGTATCATGATGTAGTTCTCACTGCGACAACTAGGGGTGTCCAGAGAAAGTCTGGAGTTGGGTTTCTCCTACGGATGAAACTAGTCGAGCGTTTCCTGTGTTTGTTAAATTTCCCGAGACATTTTTCTTCTTGAATAAAGCGGCCTCATTTCGCGTCGTCCTGGGGTTTGAAAATAGGACGCAGTTCTCACCGTGTCCACCGGGGGGGACGTCGGCGAGGAGTCACCTTGAACCGATGCAAGCTGCTCCAATTTCATTATTGAATCTTGAATGATAATAAAGGCGTCCGCTGAATCGTGATTTTACAAATAAATATTTCGGTCGTGTCTGTCGGGTATCAATTGTGTTACACCGGGGCGTAGTTCCGGCAGTGGCCACCAGGGGGTGCTACCGAGCACCCATCATCTCACTTATTCCTACATCCAAAGTCATCGGACACTGATTTTATTCTTTTCTCGTGAATGAAGGCTCGGATATGACCGCGCGGGGACTTTCCTCGGATGGCCTGGCGACCAAAACTTGCACACACACACACACACACACACACATCATGAGAAAATCGTCTCAAAAACACTCGACGTCCAGATGCTCGACCGCAGATCGTCACAGATACGTCTGGCTGGCACGACGGCCGGCCGCAGCCCTCAGTGACTCACATGCCAGGCCGGACGGCGAGCCTTGACACACACACACACACACACACACACACACACACACACACGCATGCACGTGCACCGCCCTCGGGACCGGAGCTTGCTGTGAAGTCTCCAAATGATCCAGTTTAAAAATAAAAAAAAGCCGCCACCTTGAAGACACGCGGCAAAAAAACAGACGGGGTTTATTTTCACACAGGCAGTAAAGCGTGTTTTTAACGTTCGAGGTTCGGCCTCGACGGGCCTGCGCTGCCTTTAACGGACACCGGGAGGAACCAGCGTTCTGTCTTTTTTTTTTGTTTTTATTTTTTTTTCCCTCTTGATTTTATCTCCCCGAACTGGACGCATTTGGTTTCTCCAAACGATGTTTACGCGAAATCGGTTTCATTCACGATGTTGCAACATCTACAAAAAAAAAAAAAAAAAAAAAGAGGGAGTCAAATTGGGGATCCCGCGGGTCTTGAACCCCCTTTTTCCGGTCACTCCTGCTTGGTGAAGATCTGGAAAAATCGCTCCAGAAGGCAAACCCAAGGCTCCCCTCACAGGCTCGGATGTAATATCGGTTTTACCGGCATGAGGCGGGTGAGGAGTCGCGCAAAAAAAATCCATCCAGATTGAGAACCCGAGGCTCCAGTGGCCATGTTGGTTTCCACGGCGATGAGTCGGGGTTTCATCTGAGGAGCATCCCTCTCCAAACCTCGCCGACGTGCCTTCAGATGTCCAGGACACAGCTGTCCCCCATCATGGCCGCCTCCTCCTCCTCCTCACGCTCGGATATAATCTGGCATTGCAGCCGTGGGGGGGGATTTTTTAATTTCATCCCTGTTGGCCAGATTACGGGAATCTCTGCTGTTTTGAGATGCAGACGGCGGAACAAGCTCAGAAGTGTGAGAACACACACACACACACACACACACACACTGGAACGGGCTCTCAAAGGAACCCAAGTAAAACTTCCTGTTACTTGCTGTGTTGGGAGTTTTGTCATTTTTCTTTTGGGACATTTTTTTTTTTTTTTGCAAATCAGATTTTCATCTGGTTCGCATTTAAGTGGATTTACAGGTCACTTCTTGTTAATCTTTTCTCCACTGGATGCTGATTTTCTGGATTATTCCAGATTATTCTCATTATTAAAAAAAAAACAAAAAACCAACAAAACAACCTGTAATATCTCTACCTCGCTCTTTTCATCGATTAAATACCGATTCTGGTCACATTTTTCCAATAATCTGTCGTTTCTATGCAGATGATTAGTCGCTTTTTTGCTTATTATATTGTTCAATTGAATTTAGTCTATTTGGGGAAAGAACTCATTCATTCATTAGTTTTAGCGCTAATCCTGCGGTAAGGGATCCCAATCTCAGCCGTCATCTCACGTCACGCGCAAATATGCAATAATTCAACTTCTCATTTGAACGTCATATTTAGACGTACAATTCACTCGCTCAATTTCATGTTATATGTAGACAGATACATTCCCTCAGACACCCGGGTGACTGAGAACCTTCTTCATTAAACCTTCCGGATCTTATTTTGAAAAACGACTGTTTCCGCCTTCGCCTTTCTGCCGCACTTAATATTGCAATTGTCCAATACAAAGTGCAATCCTTGTATTCAGATTATTTAATCCGTTGAAACGTTTTCAGGTCCTTGTGCGAAAAAAAAAGGTCGGGGACCGCTCGATATAGAGACATATAACAGTTTCCTCGTGTCATGTCGCATAAAAATATGCATAATAAGAACAGCTTTATTTATCCCGAAGGAAATTGTTGTGCCGGAGTTACAAGAAAAATATAACAACAATAAATAATAGTAGAAATTTGTATAAACAGTAAAAAACAAAAAAAAAAGGGAGAATAAGAAATACAAATTAACTATAAAGTGTCTTAAGTAACAAGGAATGCACAAGAGTATGAAAAAATATTGTACATGTAGCTGTTATAAGATAATAATTCTACCCCGTGGATCTCCAAACTACGGCCCGGGGGCCGGATACGGCCCGCCTCCAAACTTTTTCCGGTCCATGAACAATACCAGAGACGCATTATGATATTATAATCATAATGCAAATAATAATACAAATTTAATCATAATGAAATCTACTGGGATAAAACACACTGGTGGTGAAATGTGTTGTGTTGGTATCAGTTGTGTTTCATAGCCTGCTTGCTTTCTGGTTTTTACAGTGAATTTGAGCTACAAAATAATTGTGTCTACAAGAAAGTTAATGTTACTTGGTCTTTTTTTTTCCAGTGAAAAATGTGATTATTCTATTCATTTCATTAAAAATATGATTATTTATTTTCTGATTTTTTTTTTTTTTTTTTTTCCGTCAAGATCCAAGAAAGGGTTCATTTTTGGTTATGCGCGGCTTTTCGGAAAACAATAAATGTTTTACGTTTAGACACCTCCGTGATCGTCACACTTTTTTGTTACGAACCGGCCCGGCCGCCCCGTCAGAGAAGAGAAAAGTTAAGTTAAAAAGTTTTGGGACGCCTGATTTAACATTTCATCCAAACATCAAATGGAGATTTGCAGCCATTCACTTTCATGTTATATAGAACGGTCCTCTTATTCACATATATGCAATATATACATTCAATCAGTCATTCGCAAGCGAACAAAAATGACCTGCTGCAAGGAGGAAGAGGAGGAAAAACGCGACGCGGACAGAATCGAAACTTGTCGGAATCGAAAATAAAAAATATTGTTAAATATTTGTTTAACAAAAGAAAATGACGAATGTCCGGGAGGGAAGGGAAGGGGGGCGGGAGAGGGGTTTACTTCCTCTCTAATTATGCAATGAGTTGATTTATATCTTCTGGGACAATCATGGCTACTGATGATTCTCAAATAATAATTAACTTCACCAAACCCCCCTGAGGGGGGGGGGGGGGGGGGGGGGGGGGGGGGGGCAAACTCTGCTTTGTAAACCCCTGTCATAAATCACCCAGGCATTTGACCAATGAGAGGCCTTTCATGCCCGTGCACTGTGTGTGTGTGTGTGTGTGTGTGTGTGTGGTTGCTGCAGGAACATGTGCGGAGGCTCCCAGGTGGCGATGGCGAGATAAGGCCCCGGCCGCCGTGTGCGTCACTCGGCTTCTCAAGGCACTTTGAATACTATCAGCTGCCTTTCAAGATTTTGGCCCCCGGAGTGTGAGGGGCGTCCCGAGGGGACCCGGGGGAGGGGCCACGCACCGAGGCGCCGAGGCACCGAGGCATCGAGGCACGCGGGGAGGGCCGGGGCGAAGATACGCATCGCCGCCTGACAGTCAGGAGAGGAATAAACTGTCCCTCATCTCTCCATCTCCCCCCCCCCCCCCACGTTTATAATAAATAAATATCCAGACCTTTTCCGCGATCGGTTTTGAACAAATTCAGAGCCGAAGATCGTTTTTTTCGGATCCGAGAGTCTTATTTTGTTATTTATGTATTCATTCATTCATTCATTCACATGATATATATTTATTTCATCACGTCCGGTTTCCGTCCAAAACCAGGTTTGGACGGTGAAAATGGAAATCGGAAACAGCGGGCGGGGATTCCGATCAGGGCTGTAACACCGGGCTAAAATTGACCAAAAAAATAAAATAAAATAAAATAATAATAAAAAAATAAATATATATATATATATATATGTGTGTGTGTGTGTGTATATGTGTGTGTGTGTGTATGTGCATATATATATATATATAAATATGTGTGTGTGTGTGTGTATATATTGTATACATATTGTATAGTATATATATTGTATAGTATATTGTTCTTAAAAGCGTCAGGCGACAATTTATTTTTCATGTGACAAAGTATTTATTATGTGACTAATTTACAAGCATTAGACTAAAATTCAGTGTCTTCGGTTTCTGTTATGATAATCATAATAATAATAAAAATAATGATAAATAAATGAGCTTCTCTCATTTTTATGTTTTGTAATTATGGAAAAGGTCCATTTGAAAAATAAACAAATAAACAAAAACAATACTAATACTAATAATAATAATAATGACAGAAAAACTTTTCTTGGAAAAAGGTAAACCGAAAAAAAGGTATCGGTTGAAGGTTGAAGTTTAAAAAGTAAAAAAAAAAAAAAAGAATAAATTATAGATATTTTTCTAATTCCCAATTATCATTATCATTAATATTATTATAATCTTCATCTTTGTTGTTGTCCTTGAACCGTGTCACATTAAATTGAAAAGTCAATTTTAGAAATGTCTTAGAGGATTTTGAATAAGACTATATACAAACACCCAGAATCGAACACACAAACTCTGTTTTTAAACACATTTTATTGGTGTTAAATAAACACTCCAACCCACGGGCGGCCTGCTGTGTGTACCCTCTGTTCGGAATCTGGGTCGCCCTCGTGCCGGGATCCTCCCTGGGAGGTTTCACTTCCGTTCACGGGGGCGGCAAGACGGACGGATAATAAACTATTTTCACATAACAGCAGCAATTTCAGCCGCATCTCAAAAGTACCTCAAACGCCGTCTGAGCGCCGCAACACCGAGTTCACGGTCGCCACATCTGACGGCTTTGAATCTTCAAGGGGTTGTTTGGGGTGGAAAGGTCAGAGGTTGGGGAGTTTCCCCGCCGTTCTTCTGTTGTGGCGGCGACGTCGGCGAGCTTTGAAAAACCCCATTAGAGGATCTTCCAAAGCCAGACAGGTGAGCGATGATCTCAGACGGCGACCGAAAACAAACCCGCTGTAATAACACCTTCTCGCGTCCCATAACAAAGGGAGTTGTTCCTTGAAGAGCGGATTCAGACCCGCGCCGCTCGCCGCGTCTTTGTGAACGCGCGTCCTTGCAACCCGATCCACGTCTTTCGAGGAACCGTGATGGACGGGAATGAAGGGTGTGTGTGTGTGTGTGGGGGGGGGGGGATCGATCGGCCGTCTCGGCGCGTATACGATACATACGTCAACAAAGCAAGCTATCGCCTTACCCGAGCTCTCGAACGCCGCGTCGTGCGTAACGGGGTATTTTAAGGCTAAAAACAAACAAAAAAAAAAAACAGATGGGAGGACAAAAGAACTTTTATATTCTTGAAGCTGCTGTGCTGGAAAGCGGAGACGCGCGCGATGAACGGGCTCTCCGAGGGGGTAAACAGGTTTGACACGTAAACAAGTAGGCCGACGGCGAGCGGCGGGCAGCGGACGGCGTCCTCCCGGGGACGTCCAGACCGTCTGGAGGCGTCGCCGCCGCCGCCTTAACCCCGTTCACCCGGTTCCCTGGAGCTCACGGGACGTCCCATGACCTCGATCGGCTGCTCTAATACGCCGCCGGCCTGGCAGGCTTTCCTTTAAGTCACTCACCTGAGCGCTTTGTGTGTTGATTATGTACATGGGTGTGTGTTTGTGTGTGTGATCGTTTCGGGCACCTGACATTCGGAGGCAACCAATCGGATTCACGCATCTTATCGAAACATGCAATCATTCACTGTTGTCTGAATTATAAAATCAATGCTCTCTGTTTATGAGGATCTGTGAATCGCTAACACCAGAAAAGTACACACACACACACACACACACACACACACACACACACACACACTCCGAAGGTGATGTCCTCCGGTGACGCTGTTACAGGTTGTGGGAGGTTATGATGACAAAATAGTGAATCCATCAATTTGTAAAAGAAATTAAGCAAAAAAAAAAAATGATGAGGACACAAACACAAATCTAATACCCAACAAATCGGTGCCGGATCACAAAAGACCTTATATAAGAATAAAAAAAAAACAGAGAGATCAGCTTCAGGATGGGTTTTTTTTGGGTGGATGCGCGTCCTCGGCTGAGGTCGCGACGGGTCTGACGGGGACGCCGTCGCGTTCCATCTGGAATATTTCGACTCGCGGGCACTTTTGTGCGCCGATGTCAGACGAGGTGGAGCGTTGGGTCTCTTCCTCTAGTGTCGATGACATCATCTTCCGTTAGTGTCGATGACATCATCTTCCGTTAGTATCGATGACATCATCTTCCGCTAGTGTCGATGACATCATCTTCCGTTAGTGTCGATGACATCATCTTCCGTTAGTGTCGATGACATCATCTTCCGTTAGTATCGATGACATCATCTTCCGCTAGCGTCGATGACATCATCTTCCGTTAGCGTCGATGACATCATCTTCCGTTTGTGTGGATGACATCATCTTCCGCTAGTGTGGATGACATCATCTTCCGTTAGTGTGGATGACATCATCTTCCGCTAGTGTCGATGACATCATCTTCCGTTAGTATCGATGACATCATCTCCACAGAGCGCGGTGAAACGCCGGCTCTGTTCGCGTGCACGGGAGTGAATAAATGGGCTAAAATGCGGTGGGTTACAGCTGAGGGCGTCTCAACACAGTCATTAGCCCTAATCCCTACAGTTACACTTTATGAGTATTTTTTTTTAGTTCCTCAAACTTTTTTGGCTGTTTCTTCGTGCATTCAGACAACATGGGAACTCAATTCGGTGCGCAGTTCGAAGATCTGCCATGTTTCAATCCTTCACTGCAACTTTTCTGTTTTGCATTTCTCACAGGCGGTTAGCGCCCAACGGTAGCATGACGCCCAGCTTTAGCGGCACACTCAAAAAACAAACCACCAGTAGGAAGACGATACAGACGACATGGAGAAAGAAGTTGGCACGGCATGAATGTTCAATAATTGTCCATCACATGGTTTGAAGAGTTTTTATTTTCACCCTGTTCTGCTTTGCCTTGTGAAAAACCCCACCATTAGCCAATGCCGTACTTGATTTAGCCAAAATGTTTATGTTCCTATCTTCATCGCTCTATTTACCACGGGTTCTGTCCAATTTGTCGCAAGAACACAGTATGTGGTCTGCAAGAAGTATCTCGTAATGGGCGCGGCTTATGAGTTCTGCTAAGACCATATGTCACATGAGTTCCTATGGAACCGGGACAGTAGTAGATGTATGTTCCCATACTGTCCGAATGTGCAAAAGAACAGCCTATTCCCCCCAAAAAATTCAAGGAACTGCAAATAGTGCCTTAAGTCCAAAAGAAGCTACCACAAGGATTTTCAGGGTTTTGTAGAAGAACATACATGTTTTGCCCCAAATAAGTCTGGAGTTTGCTCTTCACACGACATAACAGTGGTATTATTTTGGGACTGGAAAGACAATGTGCTATATAGGAATGGAGGTCCATGGTCCCTTGTTCCCATACTGTCCGGAAAAGCAAAAGAACAGCCTATTTCCTCAAAAAAATTCAAGGAACAGCAAAAAATGCCTTAAGTGTAAAAGAAGCTATAGGAGTTTGGAAGAACTCCTAAGCCTTGCCCGTCACCAGATACTCTTGCGGTGCTCTGTTTCTAAAATATTATGTTCAGGAGGTTTTCTTGCACCAATAAGGACAGAACCGATAAGAAATGGATGATCAAAGATGCCCAAGCTCTTCTGGCCTCCTACACCACAAGGATTTTCAGGATTTTGCAGAAGAACATACATGTTTTGCCCCAAATAAGTCTGGAGTTTGCTCTTCACACGGCAAAACAGTGGTATTATTTTGGGACTGGAAAGACAATGTGCTATCTAGGAATGGAGGCCCATAGTCCCTTCTTCCCATACTGCCCGAATGTGCAAAGGAACAGCTTATTTCCTTAAAAAAATTCAAGGAACAGCAAAAAATGCCTTAAGTGCAAAAGAAGCTATAGGAGTTTGGACGAACTCCTAAGCCTTGCCCGTCACCAGATACTCTTGCGGTGCTGTTTCTAAAATATTATGTTCAAGGGTTTTCTTGCATCATTATGGACAGAACCAATAAGAAATGGACGATCAAAGATGTCCAAGCTCTTCTGGCCTGCTGCACCACAAGGATTTTCAAGGTTTTGCAGAAGAACATACATGTTATGCCCCAAATAAGTCTGGAATTTGTTCTTCACATGACAAAACAGTGGTATTATTATGGGACTGGAAAGACAACGTGCTATCTGGGATCATACCCGGACTCTGAAACTGAGCAGAGGGAACGACAGTGGAGTTGTCAATGTTGATAAGAGAAACTGTATGATCTGAGAAAGGTGGAACTAGACGAACTTCGCTTCAGTGGGTCAAAACATCAATTACTGAAAAACAGTAAATATTGTCTTACGACCCAAGTAAACAAACCTTTCCCCAACTTTGGTTTCCGCCTGCCTCTGCTGGAACAGCACACACATTGAAACAAGACGAGGGCTTTCGTAGACTTTGTAGCTTCGAGCCAGAAGGGATTCAATAAAGCCAACAACAATAATAATTCCGGGATCCTGATGCAAAGACTCATAAGACATCACTTTGATTTTTGACCCCCGCTAGCAATTTTGAAGCTACATCAGCGTGGCTACCTTGTAAGGGTATCCTTTGGGACACCATGGGGCTTCTTCATTGGAACGGGGCGGGATGTACTGTAAGAGTAGTTTGTGTCGGGCGGAAGGAGCTGGAGCTGCACATCCAGCGATGAACCGGCAGCCCTCTGGCTACCCCCTCATTACAACCACAAGTGTAATCACAATAATCTGGTTCAATCCCATTATAGCACCACCGGAGTCTAGACATCTTGATCTCTGCACTGCACTGGACTCAACTCATAAACTGACATCACTGAGTTTTATTTATTCAGTCATTTCAGCCATCGGATTTTCATACCCACACACACAAATGCACGCATAAAGCCGAAACCCCGTCCGGTAATCCACCTAAATCAAACAACAGCGCGGCGGTCAGGCGGGACGGAGGCCAGAGGATTTGCAACCTTTCTAAAAATACAGCGCAAGAGATGAATGAGGCGAATCCTTCCCCGCTAAGCTGCATTATACGTTGTGTGTATGGTACATCCACCGCCAACCTCGACTCTCGCCCGCCGCTACACCGCTACACCGCTGTTTCGGTTTTCCCCCGGCAAAGTAGATTGATTGCGCTTAATAGTGGTGTTATGTTCCCGACCGATGTGGATTAGAGGGAGCGCGGGAACATGTTGTAACCCGGCAGCAGACGGATGAGACCGTCCCCTCCGCTTGTCATCCCTCGCCATCAACGCCGCTGTCCTCAGAGGAAGGGCATGGGAGGGGACAAGAGGGGGTACATGTCAATCGCCCCGAAAATCAATCAATAAAATGAACCGTTTTATGAATAAGGGTTGAGTCAATCTATTGATTTATTGTTTTGGACCCTCCCGATCAGACACAGCTGACACCCACGTGCAGCAAAGCATAGCACCTATGCTAAGCTAATGTGGACAAGCAGGTCTGACGTGAAGGTGAAGAACTACACCAGCGCTCAAGAGGAGCTTCCTTTTGGATTCGGTTTCCAGTTTGGCCCCTCTAACATCAAAAAATTAACTTAAATTCTTTTTCTTTTTGGTTTAAATCAGGGGTCGGCAACCCTTAACACCCAAAGAGCCATTTGGACCAGGTTTCCTCGGACAAGAAAACACTGGGAGCCGCAATTACTTTTTGACGTCTAAAATAAAAGTACCTCTGTATTGTTTTTTATTACCTTTACACTTTGTATAAACAAGTGTGACGTGTGTTGCTTCTGAAATTCAGAATATTGCGGAGAAAATTAAATTTTATTTATTTAATGAACTCATTTTGAGCTTTGGGCTTTCAGAGCGTGTAGCGGTACCTTGATCTGAATTTTAAAAATAAATTGGGGAAAAAATCACTGTGTCAGCAAACAATAAAAAATAAATATTTGCAAAATATCTTCATAAATATCTATTTTACCTGGTTTATGGGACTTCTGCTCCTGAACTTCTGCGCACAGCATCTGCAAATCGGGACTTTACCGGCTGGCGGGTATACCGGCTTCCGCGAGTGTGACGTTATTTTGAGCGGCGAAAAATAATAAACTTAATTTTATTTAATATTTCAATAATCTTCCAACTTAAAACTAAAAGTTAAAAAAAGAAATCAACACAAATGAAATACACTTCAATTAAATGTTTAGAATTTATTTTCCCAAGCCACTCGGGAACCACTTGCCGACCCCTGGTTTAAATGTAATCCAGATCATCGGTCGATTTGACTCGCTTAGAAGGAACATTAGCAACGACAGATTCAATCCTGGTGCGTGATCTTTTGTTTAGCAGCAGGAGGCCATTGGCGTAAAAAAAAAAAAGAACCGTTCATTTTGTTGATATCCTGTACCCGTTAAATAACCAGCACGATTTCCCTTCCACGAGCACTGACGCCCCGATCAGTAAATCTGGTCTAATGGACCGATGACGATGCCTTTTAGCGGTTTCATGAACTTGAAGAATAGCAGAAAGTGATTCAGGATTTCAATAATATGACAAAACGTGATCCAACCTGCGATGAGCCTATAGATCGCACATTATGGCAGAAGGGGAAGCCGGTGCAGTGTTTCCCCGAAGGATCTAAGAGATCTGATTGACCGATGGACGTGAAGAACCCCAAGGGGTGAAGGATTAAGGTAATAAAAATAAAAAATTAGACGCTCCAGGTGACTCAAACTCCATCAATGCGAGATCACGATATAAAATAGTTTCGGGGTCTCGTGCAAATGTCCTTTTTCTCGTTCATCAGGAGTGTCCGTCAGGAAGTTCAAATATTGTAGCCTAGTAAAAGTACCGTATTTATCAGACAATAAGTCGCAGTTTTTTTTTTCATAGTTTTGCTGGGGGTGCGACTTACACTCTGGAGCGACTTATGTGTGAAATAATTGAACTCTCTTGCTCTGATGTGTGTGTGTGTCTGCGTCTTAAATATAACAGCGATCGTCACACACACACACACACGCCAACCAATCAAAATTCAGCGGGGGCGGGTCGTGGCAGAAGTGCGTTGTGAAAAAAAGAAGCTACCTGCGACTTCTGTACCTATGAAAATTGATCATTTCAACATTCGCGCTAACATATAAAAACAACTGAGAAGGGCTGAACAAAAATGGCACCGAAAAGCTAATCGCGGGCTAAAAGCTAGCTGGCCACGGCTAGAGGAACGAGTTCACACATGGGTGCTTGAACAACGTGCTGCAGAAAGAGGCTTGACAACGGTACAGTTGCGTCTTCACACCCAGGTAGTTGCCGAGGAGATGAATAGATATGACTTTACGGGAGGACCTTCCTGGTGTTACCGCTTCATGCAATGCAATCGCCTCTCTATCAGAAAGGCTGGAATAATTGGAACTGCAACTGACGATAACTCTGACGTAGCGACATACCGGAAGAAGAGGAAGCTTACCTTTGGAGTTGGCGGAGTTGTTCAGAAGTAACACCGAAGAAGAAGATTTCATTGGATTTAGCGATTAAGAGTGACACCGATTGTTTGGTTGTAGCATGTGCTACATGCTATCGCTATTTGAATGACTCTTACCGTAATGTGTTATGTTAGCATAGCCTAGCAGGCACGTTCTCAGTTCGTTGTTTATGCGTCATATAGGCTGTACTTGTACATCCTTTTGTTCTCTATTCTATTTTTATTTTAAATTACCTTTCAAGATGAAATGTCTATTCTTGGTGTTGGATTTTATTAAATAAATTTCCCCCCCAAAAAATGCGACTTATACTCCAATGCGACTTACATATGTTTTTTATTATGCATTTTTGGCTGGTGCGACGTATAGTCCGAAAAATACGGTAAATGTGATCCGACCGACCTTTTGAGCTATTTGCCGATGACCCAGGACACCAAAGCTCCCAAAATCTGCATCACAGCGGCAGGCATTGTGAGCTGGCCGGGTCCGGCGATGCCTTCCCCACCCGATTGTAAGATGCATCGCTTGACTTGAAGAGCTTAACAGCTCTGGAGAACGGCCAACGGCGGAGCTCCGATTCCACTGTTGACATCGCTCATTCTCATCCTTCACCTGCTATCTATTAAACGCCGCCGATGCCGCCACAGTGCCGCGGTTTCACCCCGGGGTTAGTTTCACTTCTTTCTTTCATCCCCCCCCAACGCCCTCCACCACTACCACCCTCCGCCAGCCTGCATGGGTAGAAAAAAAAAAAAAAAAAATCGTCACGTCCGCATCGTCGAGGGTACACCCTCTTGTTTGGAGGTTGTGAAATAATAGGAACCCTTTTTTTTTCCCGGAGAAAATAAAACCCGATCAATTTAAATCGACATAAAGAGAGCGCGTATCTTCTCCTTCCGGCCCTCTTTGTTCTGATCGTGCGAGAGGCCAGCCGGGTCTCGCTGGTGAAACAGTGCCCAGCGTATATCTCCTATAACGTGATTATTCGGCCTCCCGCTTCTTTGTGTCCGTAGTATCGATGACATGCGAGATATAAAGGCTTTGTTCAGGTGTTTTGGTCACGATGCGACACATATTTCAGATTTCAATCTGCGGCGGCTCCTCCGGGGGAAGTGTCATTACATTGTGTGTTACAGCACCCGAGGGCAGCCGTGATATTGCCTTTCACATACAGTGTGTGTAAGTGTTAGCACACGGCGTACACGCCATCTTTCTGAGCCGTCAGCCTTCGGCTCACCGAGAACCCGGATCGTGAACGATAGCTTGTTATTAGCCTCTTTCGCGCTGTCGGATCTCTGTACAGTTTGTAGATGTCAAACATACGGCCCGTATGGAGGTTCGATCAAGCCCGCGGGATAATTTGAAAAGTGAAAAAATGCATAAAAGACATGGTTTATTTTTTTAAATTAAATGCAATTCAAGAATTGTCCACTAGGGGGCGCACTATTCTGGTCGCATCACAGAGACGGACCAATCGGCAGACGTTATCAATGCGCCATCCGCTGTTTGTTATGACGTTGTTTCCACCCTTGTTCTCTACATCCTCGCTACTCCCTCATTAGCCAAAATGTTGTTAGCTAAACAGAGAAAAGTAGATAAGAGTGTAGAATTTTCAATGAAAAATGGACTACGTCCTATTTATTTACGGAGACGCACGGGAACGCTTTCGGTATTTAAGGAATATAATATTCGGCGCCACTACGAGACTCATCACGGCGAAAAATATGACAGCTTGCAAAGACGACTGAGAAGAGATAAGATTAACAAAATGCTGGCGGTTCTGAGGAAACAGCGGTCCACTTTCACCCATAGCTGAGAAATCAGTGAAGCAGCGCTAAAAGCCGGCTAGCTAATTGCTAGCAAAAATGTGCGATTTAATGTTAGTAACCAGCTTCACAACAAAAGAGTATGTTGGAATTCTACTGTTCGTGCAACTCCATACATTTTCAGTATGTATTGTATGTGTATGCATGTTTCACAGATGAAGTTTACACATTTAATTGCACTCTCTTTAATTTTTTTTAAGGTGTAGGCAGGGATTCAATTTAGATTTCATATGCATATGTGTAAATGGTTTAAAAATCCCTTTCTTTATAAGTTCTTTATAAGTAAAGTGCATTACTATATTTTTCAATAGCAATTACCAATGTTAAATTTTTTTGCCTTTGTGGGACCAGTTGCAATGCATCCATGTGAATGATAAAAGTAAATTACATGTTTCATGAAATGTTTTATAAAAGGATTGTTCCTAATATCCTTGTGCTTCTTTAAACCAAAACATGAAAAGGCAAGACATGATATTTTGGTTATTAATTGCTGAATATGCTATTATTTCAATGGTCCAGCCCACTTGACATCTTCCTAGAAATGAGTTTGACACCCCTGTCCGAGAGTCTTTCCAGAAATGGGGCGACGCAAAAACCAGGAACTAAAACTTCCCTTCCTAGAACAATTTCAGCTCCAACTCCGGGTATTTTAACAGTTCCGTAGTTGCTTGGTGATTGAACTCATGAGCCAGTTTTTGAAAGGATCGCGGTCACCGGTCAGCTCTTTTCTTGTAACTTTCAAAAAAACTGACAGAACCAGTGAGAAATGGACCAACAAAGAGGTAAGAATAAGAAAAACGGTACCAAGTGAAAGATAAGGAGTGCACAAGAGTTTGAAAAATTTTGCACATGCAGCTGTTATGAAATGAAATATTGCACAGTTATGAATATATATACAGATAAATTCCAATTTACAGAAAGTGGTTGAGATTTTTTTTTTTTTTTAGTTTGGAGTTAGCTAATAAGTGAGTTAGTATGGAGTACCGGGCAGTACCTGGAGAAAATAAGAACACCTCATCCCATCTGACCGTCCATAGTTATTATTCCGGCCACACTGAACAATGGTCGCTGTAGCAACTTCGCTCTCCGTGTTGTCTGTGTCATCTTCCATGTGGGGGTTTAGTTTTTGAGAGTGTCGCTTCAGGTGCACGTCCCAAATACCATGGTCCCTTACTGCATGTGCGAATTCAAAACTACAAGGTTCCCCTTGGGGGAGGGTAGTTCCTGAACGAAATTCGAGCTGGACACTTCTTGGAAGTGTGTTCTTAGAAGTGTTATGTCCGATAGCTGCCTGTGTTTATCTGTAATTTTAGGGAAAGAGAAGTCCTATTTTTCATGGTTAGCACAAACGCTGCATTTGTTACAATTCTAAATAAATTTGATTGAAGGAAAAACGGAAAATACTTTAAAAAGACAAGCTGTTTTACAAAAAAAAAATGTTGGAAAGGGGTATTTTATTTTGCTATTTAAGGTCCAAAATAGGTCAAAGGTCACAAGCCTACAAGCTGAAACCCCCTGGTCGGACATTGTTACAGTTGCCAAAGTTACAGCGGCGCCCCCGGAAGGCAGATAATAACGTGTCCTCACTATTTTGCGCTCAGAGAGACCGAGACATACCATTACGTGCCGGAAACTCCCATCGCAGTTGGATAAATCTGTATTTCTGTCATTTTCTTTTGGAAATAACAACCAGAAGTACATTCGTGTTTGAAGGAAGATGGAGTGGCTTGTTCCCTTCAGGACCAGCTCTCCTGCAGGGATGTCCACTAAACTAAGGAAAGATCAATCATCATCAACATGATGGACTGGGGCGACTTGTCATCCAAACATCTGAACTCTTTTTTTTGGAACTGTGTCATGAATCTTATCATGTGAAGAGTACATTTATTTACAGTAAAGGAATTGAACCATTTGTCAAACCGTTGGGAGGATGCTAGCGATTGATGGAGCGACTGAAATTTCATCCTTCAAGAGGAGGAGACCCAAAATGAGCTGCAAATGGCGGTTTTGGCAACGATTCACCCAAGCTGGAGCGAGCGATTGCAGGAAGGGGGTGCCGGGCTGTAGACGGTGACAGTAGTTGCCCTGAAGAGGTTCGAGGAAGAGGAGCAGAAGGAGTCCACTCTGAGCACAATAAAATGATGATCAATGGTATCCAGCTCGAGTCCAGCAAAGTCCGCATGGATCCTCAGCAGAGCTGCAAAACATCTGGAAGGGTAGTGGGCGATGAGTGCACGTATAGATTAATTTCACAGATGAAGCCCGATGGAAGGTGCAGAGGGGCCTATATCCTTCATGGCGTCACTACATGTAAAGCAGGGACGGTCAATGCAATTACTACCGGGCCCAGTTGTCGACTCTTTGTTGGTCTGTTGACCCCAAATTTGCCGTCTAGCGGGCAGCTGTGGTAAATGCTCCTTCCGAACCAAACTCGGTCCACTTCACACGCCCTCTTCTGGCCTTGAAAGGGTTCTATTAAGGCACACCTTGCTCACATTACAATTACTAGATTTGGGTCATATGACACAAGCGTTCCCACCTTCACTTCTGGTCTGGAGCTGCGGTTGGTGACTGAAAGAACCAGAATAATAAAAGCGGCAAATGAGTTTCCTCTGAAATAAGGTGAGAAGCGCTGCCATTCAGGAGGGGCTCAGAGTAGAGCTGCTGCTCCTCCAGCATCCAGAGGAGTCGGATGAAGTGGCTCAGGCATCTTGTCAAGATGCCTCCTGGGGGCCTTCATAGAGAGGTGTTCCAGGTATGTCCCAACTGGAGCATACCTGAAGAAGTCTGGATGTCCCTGGGGGACAATCACCTCAGTCCCTTGTCCAAGAGGCGGCTTGCACACTGGAATCAATGTCCCTCCGTTGGGTTGCTCAAAGGCATTAAAGCAGGTTAGCAACCGTCTTCACAAGGGACCGATCCAACTCATGTTCCAAAATCAGAAACAGCAGCAAGGCGGTCCACTAGGTTCCTCAAACAGGAATTTGTTTTTTCCAACTGAGTCAAGATGCGTTACAGCGATGTGACCTAAAGACTCATCAAATTGCAAAGACTTTATCATCCCAAATGCTACGGGGATGACTGCCAGCTCCACAGTGTCATCTAACAGTTGGAACGTAGTGCTGAGATAGAGGTGGAACTTGCACGGGTTCGACCAACTGGAGTGAAAAGTTGAGACGAAATCTCGGACGGTGAACCGAGAACTCCGCATCATTTCAGTCAACTCGGCACGGCGAGTTGGACAAGCGGAGAGCGATCTGGATCTCGTGGTTCCAAAGGAAGGAACCAGCATGGCGATCCTTTTCCTGCTTCTTCTTGACAGCAACTCCATCTCCATGGAGACCATCAAGCCAAGATCACAGCAGGAATTAGGTGAAGCGCGATTCTTTGGGATAGAAGTTCATGGTGAAAGATGAGATGGAACCAACCAGAAAGACATCTTCTTTAGAGCATCACTGAATCACCTAATTCAGGCTTCACCTTAGTTTAGCTCCAAACCGCCCAACGAGACAACCGCGATTCTGACCGTTTGGCGCCACCAGAAGGCGCACATCATCCGGGGCTCGACATCCGACCATCCGCCGGTATCCGAGAAATCGGCTTTTCGCCGAGGCACAACGGCAGCCGCGGCCGGTACACAATATGTCAGCAGGGACCCTGGAGACACTCCAGGACTGGCAGCTCTGAGAGCAGCAGCCTAGACCCAAAGAACAGCAGTGAGGTGTTAGCAAAACGGGCAACTCGGGAGCAGGTTCAAACGAATACGTCTCAATTAAGTCAAATTAAGTCGCCATTGCCATCTTTGAAGAGATGTTTATATATAATCAACTCTTTATTTACGACAGAGGAGGGGGTTTAGTTACTGTTGCCCCACCACCCTCCCGACTTCACAAGCCTACATTTCACTATTGTTCTAGCGGGGGGGTCCCGGTACGCATCAAAGTTGGTGAATCAGGTCGGACGGAGAAATAAAACGACCACAACTATGCAGAAGAAGAAGAAAAAGAAGAAGATAAAGGTGAAGAGGGAGCTTATTCAGCGGGTACCAACTGCAACGTCTGTGCTTTGTTGTGGCCGTCGGAGGCCCCGACGCCCCGGGATTCACCGAAGTCGTACAAAAGGACAAAGTTTTAAAAGACGCAAAACGTTACATTTCTTATTGTTTTATATCCTCCAAGTGGGCTTCGGTTATGATCGATTTATTACCATGTGTGCTATTTTCAGTTGTCAGCAGGTCATCCTCAACAAATATTTTAGCGTATTTGAAGTACAGCCAATGAAACAGAGGTAAGCATTCAAATACTACAAGTGAACTTGAATACGCAATTGCCAAGTATTGAGTATGTCCAGTCAGAAATCTGCCCGATATCTCTGAAATATTTTTTTTTTTAATCGCTATTTATGCTCATCTGATATCAAAGTGTCAGATAGTCGAATGAGGATTTTTTTATTTGCTTTTATTTCTATTATTTTTTTTAAATAATCTGCTCTTCCACTGAGGCTTTACTATGGCTCACTAAGAAAAACAAAAAATTGTATAAAATACGCCGATACTTTAGAAGATTAAGGATTGAAATAAACTGACAGGGCAGGACTTGAGGTTATTCTCAAAAAAAAAAAAAATCTCAAAAAAAAAAAAATATATATAAATATAAAAATAAAATTTCACATTCATGAAGTTTTTGGCCGATAGTTTCTGCAGTTAAGGGAGGTGGGTTTTTTTTTTTGCTTGCGTGTCGCGAGAGAAGAGGTGAAGGAATTGTCGCTTAATGCTTTTTAAGTCCCTCCAGCTCCTCCTGATAACGCATGCTTGCACACACACACACACACACACACACAGACACACACACACACACTCAGAAGTCGCACCTGCAGTGCTTTGTGCCACTTTTGTTTAAATCTATTTACATTCAAATCTATTGTTTTTATTTCTTTTTTGTTGTGAGAGACTTCAGGGGTCTTAAAAAAATTAAAAAAAAGTAATAAAGATGATTTATAATTTTGTGATACAAAAAAGCAAATATTTGAAATCCTCCGCTTACTGATTTTTTTTTTTTTTTTTTTTTTTGGTTAGAGGCTAAAGCCGCCCTTACACATGGAAACACTTTAAAAAAAAAAATCAAATTAAAAAAAAAAAAAAATAACAAGATGATTTCTAAGTTTGCGATAAAAAAAAAAAACAAAAAAACAAACAAAAAAAAAATTAACTCCTCCACTTCCGTAGTGGAGCGTAAAGTCTCGCGCCAGTCCAGGTGGCTACAGAGTAATCCGGCCTCGCGGGGGAGAGAGTGCACGAGCGTCGTATGGCGTCTGGGCGGCATCCTTGGCGGCGGCCGCCGGTCCAGACAGACCTAGAGAAGGGGATTTGGTTCACGCCGGCACCGTAAACTGGGGCAGACTGGGATCTGTGGCCCCTGGACGCAGGACGCCAGGGGATCCCCGGCGTCCGATTGGTCCAGCCCATCCAGATATCGGGCATCAGCTGTCCCGGCAGCTGTCAGTCACGGAGTCGCCGCCATGCCGCGGCCGGGAGAGGATACAGGAGGAGACGTCCGAAAGATGGATGATTTTTTTTTTTTCTTTCGGGACGTACCCCCCCTTCCCACCCCCTTCCCACCCTCGGATTACGAGGACCTGCGGCGTTCCTGCACGCACACGCCCGCCGCATACCTCGGGTGAGTGGAATTCTTCCGACGGCGGCGTGTCCAGTCTGTTTTCCGCGCAGATAAACAAAGTGTCTCTCGCTTACCGGGAGACTCCTCGGACCCCGGGGCCGCTTTGGTCGGGTCGAGTCGGGGGGGCGATTTGAGGGGCGTTAAAAGTCCACCGCAAATAACGCTCTCCGCAGCCTCGCCCGCTAAAAACACGCCGGATCGAGGGATTCGATTGTGCGTTTGATTGAGTGATTGTGTTTCAGGCCAGACGAGGCTTGTGTGTCGGACTCCACCTTTAATACCGCGCAGGAACGCAAGCGAGTGAAAGGCCATGTTTCCATCTGACGAGGAAAAAAAAAAAAGAGGTGATATTTCACCAGTAATATCATCACAATTAGTGAATTTATTTTGTTGAACCGATGCAAACACAACCGTTGAGATACTTCCTTATTCCCTCCTTATAACTGCTTTATTAGCTCACGTTCGGCACGTTCGCATTCAACCGCCAACCGGCCAATAAATGCACAAGTTCGCCATGTGACTTTATTTGTAGATGAGAACGTTATTGCAAAGTAAATAACACGGTAATAGTGTCTCGTACGCTCGACCTGTTTTTTTGTTTCCCCCGCACAGAACCCCCAGTGTTGGGGGTCTAAATTTAGCTCAATTTGCTCACAAAAGGCCCCCTTTTACGAAACCGCCACTTAAAATGGGCCAAATTTATCACCGAGGGCTATTACACGGCTACTAACATTTTAACCCCCAGTAACGAGGGAAGGGTTAAATTAGTTTGCGTCCTGAGCGCTTGGCCATCAGGCATTTTTAATTACGTCCAGGCTGGTTTCGGGGCCTTTTATAAGAACAAAAAAAAAAGATAAATAAGTGGCACTGGATGCTAAAGTAACACAGGGGCTGCTTCCACCGCCCAGTAATTGGTGTAATTCCGAGTGTCGCCAATAGGGGGCGCTCTAATTCCCCTATTTCTGCCTGTCACGCGATTTTCGCGATCCATAGCACTCCCTTAAAAATGCAAACGGGCGGGACGCGGCGACGCACAATGCGTTAATACCAAGTTTGTAACTTTCCCTTGACGAGCTAACGTGCTAACGCCATGTGGCGCGCTAACCCGCGCGGCGTCACGCTGCTGGAAACCGTCTGCTGGAGGGTCACGCGTGTATTTTTGGAGCTTATTCACAGCGAGGGTGCCGAGCTGCACGTTTGCTTTCAATCAAGGTAAAAGTTGCATTTCCTGCCCCCAACTCCACACACACACACACACACACACACACACACCTCTACTTTTACTACCCTGCTGATTGCTCGCAGTGGCTGAGAGCGCATGGTCGCCGTCAGGAGGAATGCCCTCTTAATGGGGGAAGCAATCAGGCCGCCGCCGCCGCAGCCGCCGTCGCTACCGCCGCCGTCGCCGCCGAGCCAGAAGGAAAACACGGCAGCGCGTCGGGGGGCTCATTAGGGAGCGGAGCGGGCGTTTACAACCCTGCTGAGAGGAACAGTAAATCACTGTGCTCCCCTACGGCGCCCGCCGGACAGAGCGCGGCCCTGTTCGCCGCTCTCATTCTATCGCTCTGTCAGCGTGAGTGTGTGTGTTTATACCCGAAAAAATCATAACTCGGGCGCTTTTAAAATAGCGCATCTACTCTTAGTTTTAGAATTTGACTTTTGAAGTAAATAATCAGATAGAATCGTAAAATAATATATATTTATTATTTTCATTTTAAAAGGTGATTATTTTTTATTCATTTTTGATTAACTTTCTTTTTTCTTTGTCCTTTTGTTTAAAAAAACATTTTTTTTTTGTTTTTAATTCAATTAACTTATATATAATAATTTATAATGATAATTAATAATTTTAAAATTTACAGGAGACCATGTCTGAAATTAAACTTGACAATTTGCTAATTTGGGTCTGAGAAAAAAAGAACCCTGAAAGAAATCAACTTTAAAGTTCAGGAGATATAAGGGATATAAAAAGCTATAAAAAGGTTTAAGAAAAACAGATATATTTAATGAAAGCTTTCACTTAAAATTTTTTTTTTTTTTTTTTTTTTCAATTTTAATCTTTTTTTTTTTTTGTGCATCTTTTTTAGTGGGATGTTGTTCAAAATTGTATGTGAGTCACAAGAGCCGACATAGATTTTTGAAATTTGTAAATTTGGGGAATTAAAAAGAGGGTGAAAAAATAGCATTGGAAAAAGCTGCTTAAAATGATCTGATATTCAAGAGATATAAGCTGAATATAATAAAAATTACAATAATAAAAAAAAAAAAAAGTGGATGTCGGACTAAAATTTTAACATAAAATCAAAACATTCAAATTTTCATCCCGGTAGAAGACTTTATTGATCCATATTGATCCTTTCTAAAACAATCACGCGGAGAGAAAAACGTTCCCCTGACAGGAAACCACGTGGTTCAACCGTGGGCAAGTAACAATAAATAGAAATAGAGCCTGCGGACGTGTTCTCCAAACTGCAGTTTCAGATTCACCATCAATTTTAACTCCTCTTAGTAGCAATCTTGGGATATCAGCACCGACAGAGATCTTTGAGAACTAAGATAAAAGAATAAATAAATAAAATGAACATAATATAGAGCCTTTTGCTGCGTTCTGCAAACTGATGAATAAGAATTTAAAAAATGGAATAAAAATGTGAAAATAAAAGATTAATTTTAAAATGAAAACATGTTTTCAAAACTGATTTAAGATTCACACTCAATATTTTTCTCCTTTATCATGAACATATTACAAGGTAGTAACATCTCTTATAATTTTTGCGTATTTGAGAGTAAAAAAATAAAATAAAATACGAAAATGGAACCTATGGACATGCTCTGCAAAGTTTGATTCCAGATTCACCCTTAATACTTTTTTTTCCTTAATAATGAATATATTAAATGGTTATTTGAGAATGCATGTGAGTTACAAAGCTGATGGAACGGTAAAAAAATAAAATAAAATAAGATAAGACCTTTGGGCGTGTTTTCCAAATTGATTTAATTTGAAATCAAATTTCAATTTGATTTGCCTTCAATTTTTTCCCCCCATTATAACACATGCATAAAAATAATAAATAATAATGGAAAATAACGCAACATAAGACACTGCAAGAACACATGTTTTTTTAATGCAGAAATGTTGGAGAAATAAAAAATAAATAAAATAAAAATAGGGAAAATGGAACCTACGGATGTGTTCTGTAAACTACAGTTTTAGATTCATCCTCAATATTTAATTTCATGCAGTATGAATGCATAATGAAAAATAAATGACATTTCACGGCGGAAAAACATAACGGGATTTCAGCACCAATGGGAATTTGGGAACGTGTTTTTCGACGCAGAAACCTTCACCGGTTTTGCCAGGATTATTAAAAATCGACCTAGCATTTCGTGGACGTAGATTTGCGGGAAAAATAAAAAATCACACGCGGGAGCGGTTCCCTTTTGAGGATCTCCCGGACGGGGGGAGTCCCGACATTGACTCCCCGATTAACTCCTCCGAAATCAGACGTCCGTCGGCCGGCTCCGGGGCCCCGACACACACCAAACGGGACGGCAGACACACACCCGTGGTGAATTGTGTCATTGTACGGCTGATAATGGCCGCCTTCTTACACGCATTAAATGCAAGTCGGGGGGGGGGGACGTGGAGGGTCGGCTTGGCGGCCTGTTTTTGCATGAAGCAAAATGCCTCCCATTCAATCGAGCGTCGGCGCAACCGTTAAACATTTATGGAGGTTGTTTAAACAGCCGTTAACTGCAGATTAAGTGAGATCTGGCCTCCAGTGTTTAGGCCCGTGCGCACGTGCACACGTAGACACACACACGCAGACAGATGCATGCGTGCATGCGAGGGAACATGCATACATTAGCGCAAACGGTCAATAGAAAAAGGCTTCACACACGTACGCCTTCACACGAGGATTGAGATGTTAAAACACACACACACACACACACACACACTCGAGGACCCATTCGGGGATGCCGATTTAATCACGCGACCTCTTGAGGCCCTGATAGACCGATGGAGGTCCGTGGTGAGTTCAATGCCTCTCTGTGGAAAAAAAAAAAAAAAAACATGCACGCCTTTAAATTTAAAGCCCGTCACGATCATGATTTAACTATAACCGCTGATATCCGCGACTTTGGTGGACGCCGTTTCTCCTATTAAAGATTCAAAAATCTATTTTGGATGTTCGGATGCTAATTTGCTAGCGTGAGCGTAAACAACCCGGACAGGTATCAGCGTCCCGGTTTCTCCACTTGCCCTTTTTTTTTTTTTTTTTCACCCGCTAATCCTGCCGCGCTACCCTCTGGGGTCGACCCTTTGCTCTGAGAGCGCGAGAGGCGCCCCTGGGCCAGATTAACGCCGCGGCTCCTCCTCGCCACCCGTGACGTGCGTTGCCCTCACCTCTTCTAATGTGGCGCTGGCCTCCTTCGAGCGCTAGCTGCATAATTAGCGGCGGAGGGGCGGGACGTGTGTGCGAGCCGTCGGGAGAGAAAACGCCGTGAGGTTTTGACGCCGGCGGTCCGGATTGTGCGTGTGTGTGTATGTGTGTGTGTGTGTGTGGGTCAGGGTCTTGTTAATGAGGCTGCACTGATGAGCCGAAGTATCAACCAGGAAGTAACCAGGAACGTAAATAAACCTCCCCGGGCCGCCATGTTGGATACGCTAATAAGCTCACTTGCGTGTGGGGCTGGCGGTGCGCACAGTGGGCTTGTTGTTGTTGTTTTGCTGTCGTGCGTGTGCGATTGTGTGTGCGCGCCGGGGGGAGCCTGCCGAGGCGCTGGTGTGGACAGCTGGCCCGTCTGATCCCTCCAGTCTGCTCTTAAATTGGTTTTAGCGGCAGCACTAATGAAGCTGATTATCTGCGTGGCTCAAGGCCCCGCTAACCCTGTGACACTGCTGGCAGCTGGTGGGACCTGGGAGCCCGGAAACCACCCGCGCTGAGGGGCCGAAGGGGGGGGAAGAGGTGGGGGGGCAGCGAGGAAACTTTCATGTTATTTGTCACTGATCTGGAGCGCGAAGGGGGGGGGGGGGGTGACAATTTAAAACACGCAATCATTCAAACATTAGGATTCGCCGCAGGATTCTTGTTATTTCTTTACATTATTCATGACATTATTCGTGACAAACATGGCGCCGATGGAAAAGGTGGCCGCTTGACGTTTGCTGCTAAAAAAAAGGCAAAAAGCGTAGAACTAGACACAAACCGAGGGTTCTTAATGTTGATAGCAATTCTCCTACTTTTAATGTTTGGGTTGTGTAAGATAAATTTGGTAGCCTTCACTTAAAAGAGTATGAAACTGAAACACACAGATGACAAAGCTGTAAAAATAATAACTGGAGTAAATTCTCTCTGACTTCCGATAAAAGGCTTGTGAATAAATGGGTTAGCTCGATGCTAATTAACGTTGAAAATCCCACTGACGGGCTAATGATTAGAAGGATGCGCAAGTCCTGCAGGCGACGCCAGCACAGCCCGCGAAAAAAAACAACACCTGGTTACCACGGAAACCACAGATCGCAAACCAGATGTAGATAATGATCGATGAATGAATATTTGCGACACCCCCGACGTCTGGGTCACGGCAAGCGTTATAACACTTTGACAGTTTCATGTTATCAAACAACATATTTAATCAAGGTTAAATTATGTTAATTAGCATTAAGCTAGCAAACTAGCTTTGACTGATATAAGGGCACTTCTGAAATTGATCAAACTTCACTCATTTAAACTTCACAAGACCACTGCGAACACACACCTACACACACACGTACAGATTAAATTCTGATGCTATATTTTCAAACAAACCTGCTTCTGCTTTAAAACATTTCCCTTTCTATTTCCTGCAACTGATTACTTATTAGAGTTAATTCCATTTTATTCGCCATTTGTTGTTTGTTTTACCCCTTAAGATTTAAATGTCATATTTTATTTATTACTTTTTAGAAAATCTAATTTGCCCCAGCATTTATTTCGGGATATTTTTTCCACAAACTAAAATTAATATTGTGTGTGTGTGTGTGTTGAGGAGGGGGGGGGGGCACAATAATTGAATCTCACGGCACCATTTTCCCAGACAAACGGATGAAATGTGTGTGTGTGTGTGTGTGTGTGTGTGTGTGTGTGCGCGTGACTCCCCAAATATGTACCCATCACCATACTTGTAATTCCACTCCACTTCTTAATACAACACGACTCGACCTCCGACGCTGACCGGTATGAATCCTAACGGGTTTTTTTTTTCCCGTCCGGAGCAGTTTGTCATTCTGGAAGCCAAATATTTATCGAAATCACATATTTTGGGAGGAAATTTGAAGAGTCATAGCTATGGGGATGTTTTTTTTTTTTTTTTTTTTGTCTTGTTTAGTGGCGGCAGTGTTAAAAGCTTGGGAGATTCATGCAAACATGCGGGAAATTCCCCGCCTGGTTCGATGTGACTGAGCGATTATCCCGAAATACTTTGATTTATGTTTCGGAATCGCGTCTCTTTCGATAAAAGCACTTACCCTCGCCCCCGCCTTCTTCTTCCTCCTCCTCCTTACGTTCATCGCGTCCAGATCTGACCGCATCCCTGAAGAATGCTCGGGTTTACAGGCTTCATCGCTTGGAAATGATGGATGGCGTAAACCGGGGACGCATTCTTTGGCAGCGCCGATGGGGACGAGGACGAGGGCGAGATGAAGATGGGTTCTTCTTCTTCTTATTCAGATTCGCATTAAAAAGATGCGTTTGGACCCCTAGACATAAACAATGCAATAACACAAAATCAATATGATAGGGGTTTTTCCAGGGTCGCAGGTTGATTGAAAAATTAATCAAGTTAAATACCGTATTTTCTGGACTATAAGCCGCTACTTTTTTCCTAGGTTTTCAACCATGCGGCGTATACAAAAGTGCGGCTATTCTATGTATTTTTTCTTCCATCGCTAATAAATCAATGCAAAGAAGAACAGCAGAAAGAGCAGATCGAACACGCACGACAAATTACTAACTGGTACTTATTTTCAAATCCTCGCCCCTTCATCATGGAAACCACAAGAAGAAGCTTGTATGATGCAAGTTTTAAGTTGAAGGCTATCCAGCTTGCTATCCAAGAAGGAAAACCGCGCCGCGGCACGCAAGCTTAGCGTCAACGAATCTATGGTAAGACGTTGAAGGCGGCAGCGGGAAGAGCTCAGGGATGCCAAAAGTCGAAAAAAGCTTTCAGAGGACGTAAAAGCAGGTGGCCTGAACTTGAAAATGTTCTGGAGGACATTTCTTTTCAACATACTGTAGATATCTGCGGCTTATAGCCTGGTGCGGCTTGTATATACGTATATTTTTTTTTAATAGAGCGGATGCGGCTTATTTACAGGTGCGCCCTATAGTCCAGAAAATACGGTCGAAATCTTCGTAATCAATTCATCGCATTTCAATATTTGATCATTGAATGATTAATGCAAATGCTTGAGGGACTGTATGACAATGAATGAGAGGGTGAATGTTTACGTCTCTATATGGCGTCCCGTGATCACATGGCAACTTATCGTTCAATGATTGGATTGAAACAACTGTGCAAAAACCTGAATCTCTGCGTTGTGTCATTGTCTGTCGTTTACGGCCTCGTGCGTGTGTGTGTGTGTGTGTGTCCCTGCACATACAAACATAACAACGTCGCAGGAATCAACCTCACCACCCTTCCTGGTTGTCTGGGCTACATGAGCGCAAAATCAATGCAGAAGCTGAAAAACCTCGGCGGTAGATTTGCGGACTTGGTGGCAGTCCGGAGCGGGAGGGAGGGAGGGGGTCTAATCCCGTCCCAGACAAAGAACAAGAGGAAGTAAAACCGTGAGCGTGTTGACTAAATAAATGTTCAGCACAAGGCACGACTTATTTGGCCGGATTACTAGTTAGGAGGAAGTGGTATTTAGCCTTCTAAATCGGTGGTTTAGCGAAGGAGGGGGTTGGCGATTGGGGGGGGTTAGGGGCTTCTGACGCGTCCATGGAAATGGCAGGGGAATCAGCTGCGTCACGTGGAAATTAGATTTTTTTTTTTTTCTGAATGAAGAGGGAGTTTCGGCAGGCGGCGGCCCTAAAAAACTACAAATCCCAGCCAAGGTTCAACTCGGGAGATTTTAAGCTAAAGTCTCCCATAGCCACATGACAACAGTGATTCCAGTCCTTCCACCTCTTTCAGTGAGAGTTAATTGAGAAAATACTTGTGCACCTGCAATTCCACTGTTTGGCCACTAATGAAAATCTACAGACATTAAATTTGCTTTCTTAAAAAAATGGAAGTTGACAAAAGTCCCTCATCACGTGTATCATAACAGATAGAAGCTAACTCCCAAGCTAATCTGCACGTGTCCAGTCACAACTGTACTGAGGTTAGCAATAAAACATTACACGTCATAATAAATAACGTTTTTTGGCATCACTTAGGCCCCGCCCCCATGCCGATACAACCAATCCTGCATCCTGACCAAGTCCGTGTGATTAGTAAACAAACTGCGCACCTTTATAATCTACATTTTCTCTTAGCGGGTACATTTTACCCCATCTGCAGTTTTAGGTGAACAGAAATCCTTGGTTTTCGTAGTGTTAGATGTTTCCATGGTTATAGTAAGCTGCAAGTCAGACAAATCTTTAACCCCCTGCCCCGAGGTGTCGGAAAAATCGAAAAGATGTTAAGATCGACTACCGTCTATGTGGTTACCGATATATATATAATAGTTCACGCTGACGGGCGTTTTTTTTTAATTTTGGATGGAAGGACTGGAACAACTGAAGTCACCTGAACGCATCATGAGAACAAACAAACCGAGTGACAGTTTAGAATGTAAACAAACATGGCCAAGAAACGGTCGGGGGCTTTTAGCGCCTCTTTCCTCTATTGGCTTTGTCAACCTTCTCCCTCCTTTGTCACTTGCCATAATTGTTGTGTAAAGTAAACTCTTGTTTTTCATGAGGGTTACGTTCCAAAAAGAACCCGTGATAAGCAAAATCTGTGAAGTAGAAACCCGTATTTTTTTCTTTACAATTATTATACAATTAAATATCCTATTATACATTGCTGCTGTCGTCCTTATGTTTTTTTCTTCCTTCTTTATGGAACGAAAGGAAGATTCATTAATTTCCGTAACGCCGACCTTAAGCCGCATAGCTTTTACCTTCCCTTAGCATGCCCAGAAGTTTAACTTTATCTGCGATAGATAGCGTCTTCCGCTGCAGGTGCTTTTGTCGGTCCACAGCGTTTTGTCAACATTATGGGTTTTAGAGAAACACGAAATCACGAGAGAATCTGCACGTATGTAATGTAAATTCGGCAAGCTGTTTTACATACGTTTACACATAAACTGCAACGTTATTGACACACAGGTAGAGAAGAAGCGGAGTGACTTTTTAGCCAATCAGAATGAAGAACACAATGCACGATGTAAATCCGTGAATAGCGAAACCGTGAAAAGTAAACCGCGTTATAGCGAGGGATCACTGTACAACATTAACAGTTGCAGTTACTGGCCGTGACCACCCATCATGATTACACGACACTAACACATTATTTAGATGGTTTATGATATATTTTGAGTAAAGTAGATCCCTGGGGAACTGGTTAATCTGACAGGCTCAAAATTATTGCTGCAAACTGGTCACATGTAATGACGTTGTGATGTAAATGTTGCGGCAAAAGAATGCTAGTTCTCATCTTAACTCCCAGGCCAAAGAGTACGGACACGTTTTTCTTTTTCTAAACAGACAGGGGTCGTATAACGCTCCCCGCCGGCCCGCCACCCTGCACGCTGCGCCGATATATGGCCTCTTTTCATAACGCCAGCGCCCTTAAAACGCCGTTTCATAAGAGCTGTAAATGGGACAGCGAGAACAGGACGAGCGTGTCTCACTGGGCCGTGGTGACAGACAGCATCCCAGCTGTTTACATTGGACTCCGTCAGACATAAACACACACACACACACACACACACACGCACTCCCCTCGCTCCACGCCACCCCCCCTCTTTCTATACATCTCCCGAGTCTGCGGGTTCTACTCTGCGGCTCCTCCTGGCACACCTCACCCAGGGGTCAAAGGTCAAATACACAATCCGGCTCTGTCAGGATCTGCTGTGAGTCAAGCCTGACAGATCCCGACGTTTTTTGGGGGTGGGATTTCGTGTTTTGTTTTATTTTTGTCTTCATCCAGCAGGCGCCGGACCATGCAGCCAGCGAAAAGGCACATTGTGTATATATAAATATATATACATTTATATATATGAAAAAATATACGTCTTATCTATGTAACTTCATGGCCATTTATCTGTTTGCTGGCCCTGCTTTCCGATCCACCGTGTCAATAACCATATGCCCCATTGGGCCAATTTTTGGAGCATGTGACTTGCTCCGTGTGTGTGTATGTGTGTGTGTGTGTGTGTGTGTGAAGTTGCTGGCTGCTGCCGCTGCTGAGAGACTGACGCCGTTTTATCGTAATGTCCACAGGAGTTAATTTGAGAGTGCGATTAGTTTACCAACCCGCCAGTCAAACTCGGGAGACATTTCCGGCCTTAAGCGCCAGAACTACAACATTCGCCGGAGGTTTGGGACTCAGGACACACACTTTGACGCGGGTCTTCATGCGGCGCTTTTTACTCCGCGCAAGAACCAATTTCCTCCGGTGTTTCCACCCGTATTCCCACTGCCAGTTCTGCTTCTCTCCCGAGCGACAGGAACTTGTATTTTATTCGAAGTGAGTTCAAACAACGCTCACAACGTTCGTCGTTGCTCGACGAATCCGAACGGACAAGCCGTTTGTAGCGTTAGCCGCTAGCTCCGAAGCGTCCTCGACGTTTCGTAGTTATGTTGCGCTCTCCCGTTAATTTATCAACATTATCAAATCATTCCGACGAATCGCTTTTGTTCCTTTAAAACAAATTTTGCCGGGGAACTTCTTGCTGAGCAGACCAGACAACTATGTAGTCACACGGCGCTGTAAGAGGCGCTATTTGCCTGTTGTATTTTGGATCGGATTTTGTTTCTGTTTGTGTTGTTTTTTTGGAAACTTTTTCCGTCTAGATTAGATACAATAAATCGCTCAGAAAAGGGGCGAAACATTAACGAACATCAGCCACTTCCTTGGCTGAAGACGATTCTCGACGATTATGTTATAAAAAGCGTATACTTGTACACAGCCTTGTCTTTATACACTTTACTAGATGTGTTGAATTGCTCTTTATCCACAAAACTCTCCATGGCTGTACAATCTGATGTACAGTCCGATGCTAAATGGACTCTTGTTTACATCCACTGGTGTAAGTTCCTGTCATGTGATTCTATTTTTTTGTCTTTTTCATAAAATGTTCTGCTGCAAAACATGCGTTCAAGTGTGTTTTACCCGGTCACGACGAGTGAGCGCATGTGAATTTGAGTAAATAGTCCCTGAAATGCTTCCCCTATATGGTTCACAAACCCGGTCCGGCTGTTTTCGACAGTCCCTATCGTTCACAGCAAGACAAACAAAAAAATAAGTTAAAAAAAAAAGGGTGTTTATCGGTCCGCTATGTCAACACACAGGGTTTTTCACACCGGCATTAAGAGATGACTTGAACGCATCCTGTACACAGGAGCCAATTTCAAATGACCCTAAAATATGTCCTCCTTGGCGAGACGCTCCCCGATCAGTTAATTTTCTCTAAACAAAACACTTCTTCTGTGGAATTTTAAAGGAAACAAGTCGCGGCATTGACTAAATATCCATTTCTTTGCTTTATTGCCTCCCGTCTGCAGGAGTCGCCTCACAGCGCCTCTTTTTTTTTCTTTTTGCCGACGCAGACGTGGTTTACGTTCTTCCCTGGGTGATGAGGAGCAGCCGGTAAAGATGTTTAGGTTCTGCGGGCGACGAACAACACAATCGTGGATATTTATAGGACGCCGAAGAAGCTCGCCCGCGGTTCTTACTCGTGCGAACCCGCCTTGGGAGGGGAAAAAAAAACACCGAAAAAAAGCAGAAAATCCACCTCGGTCTCTGATTATTCTCTAAAAAAATTGAAAAATTTTGATTAGAACACAAAACTGGCGTAAGACGCCCCCGAACCCGAACAAAATCACTCCTCCTCCTTGATTTATAATCGAAGATCGGCCGCTCTGGACCGCCAAGCATCTGCCTGCATCCCCTTCTGTGACCTTGAGCTGGTAGAGGTCGCCGACCCACGGTTGTCCTGCCGTCCCTTCCCGGTCGGCGTGCCTTTGTGCGTCGGGTCAGCGGGCGGCGCTGCCGTCGTTAGGGCAGCCTTGACCTTGACAACGGCGCAGCCTGCCCTCGCACCTTGTTAATGTTAACAACAGTCTGCCTGGTGCGAACTGCCGGCCATGGGAACCTTCTGGACTTTTTTTTTTTTTCTTTTTTATGGCTCCAATTGGCTGTCGGGTTCAAACATGTGCAAAGAGGAAGTTGTATTATCTTCACCGCGGGCTAATGGCGGGCCGCGGTGGCTAACAGCCGGGCCATCAAAGCCCGTGAAAACTGCTCGCCTTAGGCTCCGCCTCCTCAGGGGGGCCACCGCCTGGCCTCTTCCTGGAGGTTTGAGGTTTCTCAAGCGCAGAACTTCTGCTTTTGCGGCAGAAACCGTCGAAGGATCGGCAGGAAGTGACCTCACACTTGGGCAGGTCAACCAAAAATGGAGGTTTATGAGGCTCCTCCGCGAGCTGCTCTGGCGAACTTTCCGAAAAAAGATCTTTTTATATTTAAAGGAATTTTCGAACCCGGTCTAGAAATTAAAATGTATTATTATTTTTGGTGCCGTTTAAGAAAAGAAAAATCCCAATTAAACTTCAAACAGGAATTTTTGGAAGCCTCTTCCCTTGTCACTTCCAGTTTCCGCTGCGTGGAGACACAGCGGCCGTAAAAATTAAACCGATTCTGAGAAGAAAGGGGACGGAGAGAGCTTATGACCAAAAAACAAGAAAAAGAATAGAAATCCCTCTTTGTTTTTCCCGCATTCTTATTTGCCACTCACCGATTTATTTACAGGCATCACGACCGCATGGGGGGCGCAAGTATAGGATGAAAATAAAAATGATTACAGGGGTGGGATTTTGGCGCTGTGGAAGGATGCGGAAGAAGGTACGGGAGGTGGAGGTGAAAAGGGAGGGGAGGTGAGGGAGAAGGTGAATAATCTAACACTTGAGTTGTTTTTTTGTACAAAAGAAGCAACAAAATGCTCTTTTTTTTTTTTTTTTTGGTAGTGACTCAATAAACAACTGAAGAAGGATAAGAATTAAAAAGCACAAAAAAATAAGTAAAAAAAAATTACATTTTAATCACATTTTTGTTATTTTTAAATGCAAAAATTCAATTTACTTTTATTTGAATTAAATTAAGAGACTATTAAGTTTCCTTAGTGGCGGGGTGATCTGATTTTTTTTTTTTTTTTTTTTTAAATAAAAGCAAGAAAAAGAAAGGAGAAAAGGGCGGACGAGGGAAAGAACAACGTGAATACTGGAAGGAGAGGGCGGGGAGACGGACAGGGATTTATGACGGAGGTGAGGAAACAAGGGAAGGAGGGAAGTGAGGAGTCAAGACAGATGGGACAACAAAGAGCGCCGAGGACCGGGGCGGCGGGCAGATGGGAAACAGACGTAAAAAAAAAAAAAAAAAGAAAAAAAAAAAAAAAAAAAAGAGGATTCAGGAGAAGAAGAGAAAAAACAAAACAAAACGCAGGCTCACTTTGTTGGGGGGGGGGGGGGGGAGTGTGAAGTCTCTCGGGCCCCGGCGCCGCCATAGCGACGGAATCCATCCCTCCGTGGCCAAAAGGTGACCCGAGTAAACAAACAAGGGTGTCTTATGTTTTGTTGCGACATGTCAGGGGGGAAAAAAAGAAAAAAGTTAGCCGGTGCTAAGCTAGCGGCAGGGAGGTTTATGCGGACACGGACTCGGGGGGCGGTGCACGCACGAGCACACACACACACACACACACACACACACACAGTAGTCGAGCGATTTTTTTTTTTAACTGCCTGCTGAGGAAATGTAAAAGATTTTATTGGTGTTTAAAGAAGATAGGGGTGAATGAGGGCTCATTGTGGGCGGCCCTGCGGAGGAGTGCGGGGGGTAAAAGGGGGTGGGGGTCTCAAAAAAGGATCTTCTGCACATCGCTGCTACAACAGGAAGTGATGTCAATCATTAAAAGTAATGCGGGGGGGGAAGCCAATATTACATCCTTAGTTAGCCTGGCACAAACATATCCACCACAAGGCCACGTTATGGAAATGCTGTTTGGCTTCATATTGCAGAAATGCTGCCTTCAGAAACTCCAGAAAGACAAAGAACAAGAGCAAGTATTACTGCTGCCGTTTATGGTGACCTTTGACCCCCGGAGGAAGAAACGCCGCAAATGGCGGAGCTCATCCAGATTGCTTTCACTGGATATATATTCATTCATTCATGATGTACACTGCTTATGCTGCACTCAGAGGGTGATGTCTACCAAGAGGCGAGGTTTAAAATGGGATGGGCCTCTTGTTAATCACAGTGCCACGTAGATATTCACTCTCACAGGAAATTTAGCCTTCAATGAACCTGCTGAGTGTTTTGGGACTGTTGGAGGAAGGTGCAGAGAATCAAGGTAGGAGAGCATGGAGAATCCATAGAGAGAACCTACAACCGCGAACCTTCTTACTGCAATGGTTGGAGTTCTAACTACTGGTTTCAGACTGTGGGATGAAGACAGGAGAATCTGGAGAGAAGCTAGACAGAAGAGCAAAGAGACCCCCAGACAGAGGGAATCGTGGTGAACACTAGTTTTGAGCTCAGAACCTTCTTGCTTCAATAGTGAAAGTCCTAAACCACTGGTTTTGCACTGTTAGTGGAGGACATAGAACATGGAGGCAACCCTTGCAAGAGAACATGGAAAACCTGTTACGATTCAGTGTGCACAAACTCAAATGCAACACCAAACGCCGCACTAATGAAGAGGCTTCGAGAAAAGGAATTTCTTTCAGTTACTTGAAAAACAGGTGAGGGCAGGAACGGGAGGCCAGGTAGGGGGGCGTGGACACCCGCAAGTGGGCGGGCAGCTTGTCGCTGCGGTGCGTTGAGGTGCGAGTCTGTCTCCTCCACCACAAGGGACTGCTTCAGTGCAAGGTCAGGTGCTTGATGTATCTGGACAGCATGGTGGGAGTCTGTGGTCTGTGGACCCGAAGGGAAACAACTAAGGATACATAGGGACTTAGCCTGATCGGGGTTCACACTCCGGTCTCCGGGTGAGAAGGGAAGCGACCAAGGATATGTAAGGACTAGACCTGATGGGGGTTCTCACTACGGTGCAGTCTGTGGTCTCCGGTTGCGTAGGGAACAGGAAAGGCTTCATCGGAACTGGACCCGATGGGGGTTCACACTCCGGTCTCCATCTCCGGATGCATAGGGAACAGACGAGGCAATGTGGGGACAAAACCTGATGGAGGTTCACACTCCGGTCTCTGGTCTGTGGTCTCCGGGTGCGTAAGGAAACAAACAATGATACACAAGGACTAAACCTGATGGGGGTTCACACTTCGGTCTCCGGTCTGTGGCTTCCAGATGCGTAGGGAAACAAAGAAGGGTATGTAGGGACAAAGCCTGATGGGATCCGGTGTTGTCTGTGGTCTCCGGATGCGTAGGGAACAGGCAAGGCTACATAGGGACTAGACCTGACAGGGGTTCCCACTTCAGCCTCTGGTTGTTTGTCTCTGGATGCATAGGGAAACAAACATAGATACGTAGGGACGAAGCCTGATGGGTGTTTGCACTCCAGTGCAGTCTATGGTCTCTGGATGTGTTGGGAACGGGTAAGGATACGTAGGGACTGGATCTCAGTGGGGTTTGCACTTCGGTCTCTGGATGCGTAGGGAGCAAGTGAGGATATGTAGGGAGCAAAGGGTTTGCACTATGGACTTTGGTCACCTGTCTCTGGATGCGTAAGGAACAAATGAGGATGCATAGGGACCTAACCTGACAAGGGTTTGCACTTGCCAGTCTCCAGTCACCAATCACTGGATGGGAGGATTGAGTGAACAATAACCTGGCAAAAAATGAGACTGCGGCTCTCGCTTTTGAGTCCTCACTGATTGCTGGTAATTTGTGGCAGCCATGTGTCCTCAATGTGCGGCTGCTTTGAGGCAAACCCTTGCTGAACTTACACAGCGGGAACCCAAAAGGAACACTAGTCTAGTGCCTAGAACCTTCTTAGTTGAATGACAGCGTTCTAGCCACTGGTTTTGGATTACAGGAGGAAGACGGAGAACCTGGAGAAAAATCAGGTGGACTGAAACGGGGAACTTTCCCACTGTACGGCGCTAACCGCAAAGGTTTCCATTATGCGGTCAAACATGGTCAGCTTGGAACACAAAAATAACCTCCGATATTCGATAAATGATCCCAACCTGATTTCCTTGTTTATTTCCCTACAATGTTAAGGTTCAACCTGTTACCTGCTCTTCTTGCGAGTTAATGGCGATCAACCCCTTCTCTCTTTCTTGTGTCTTGCAGTCATGTGACCACTTCCCGGATGCCATCAAACAACTGGACATCATCAGCAGTTTCACTGCGGCACAAATGCACTATTATGAACCCTAATTCTGCATTGCATTCAAGGACCTCACGGAATTGGTGCTTCGGCATTTACTTGCTTCTTGCCTGATGTTTCTCAATGACAGCTGTCAGTAGGGAAAAGAAAAAAAACAAAAACGCTAATAAACATACAACACAAATAAACATCTGCAGCCTTACCACTAGCGTGTTTTGGTTTCTGCGACGGCTCCGGCCAGATGTATCCGTAACACATCGAAAACCTTTTTCTGACAACACTCTGAGCCATAGGAAGGAGGAACAGGGGGTATCTAAGGGATTTCAGAGTTGGAAGAGACATCAGCTGTGCATGTCTGTGCACGACGGGTAACCTGGTGTATATTTTGTGGGGGAATACAGCTCCGGTTTTCGCTGCCCTGTTATGAAAACAAGGCCTATTAAAAGCTCAAAGTCATGCACTCACAGTTGCTAACATGGACTCTCCTTTTTGAGTTTTTAGTTTTTTCCCCAAATAAAGAGATGCGCCAGTACTACAACATGCTGCTCTGTGCATTGGCCGACAGGGGGTCTGGTGAGTCGCACGAAACCGACGCAAACGCGAAGGAGCGAAATGGTGAAACTAAAGTTGTACACTGTATCATTTTACACCTTGACAAGGACCGCCCCCAATGTGCACTCTTCACTGCGCCTCACTAAAGAAGAGGACTTACTTGATATAGTAGTACCAAATGGGCACACTAAAGGTTCGGTATCCTCCATCCTAGATGGCAAAGCCTAACATACATGATGTAGCTGCAGCAGTGGGAGGGGAAGCTGCTGGGAGGACTATTGATTGGGCGGACTGTACCAACTTGCACCTTCCCCGATGGCCACAAACCTTGTATGCAGCAAAAAAAAATGTTTGTTGGACTGGATGAATTTACAGACGCGCCAAAGTTATTCAGGGCTACTTTTCCAACTGATCAGCGAGTAGGATTCGTTGAATTGGCCTCCATGTTGTTTTTGCGACTTCCCGTTTAGAGTTGAAAGAAGAAACTCAGCAGGTGATTGGCTGAACCACCTGCCAGTCACCACTGAGCAAAAACAGGGAAAGCGAAAATAGTTTCCCCTTCCTGATTGACTGGTTTAGAGTGCAACAGTATCTTTGGGAGATGATTCTTTTATCTGAGAGAACATTTTTTCTCGCTGTTGTTGCACCTTAAAAATTAAAACATGAACGAAAGCAATTCCTTGAAGCCTCTCGGGTAGAATTCTCATGATCCAGTGGAGTCCAGTGGGGTCGCATCTGTGCGTGCAGAACGAGGACGTCCTCCGACCTCAGGACTCTGACAGGCTGTCACAGGGTTTTTTTTTGTGCTTGCCTTGCCAATAACCCATGTATAACATCCAGGAAGCTTTCAAGTGTGAGCCTACCTATCAGATGTTCACATTAGGTTTAAGCATCAATAACCATAATGATTTCACCGATTGAATTTCATGTGGTCGGGAGTCATTCTCTGGCGAGTATTGCTTGATACCAATTTGTAAAATGAGGGCGTTACACCATCAGAGGAGGCAGGAACAAAGAGGACGGCCATATTTTTAATCGCCAAAACAATAGCGTGGTGTGGCTGGACAGACTTGAGGGGAGCGACTGTAGCGAAAACTGAGAAAGGAGTGGTCCTATTTCATTGGGAGTATCACATGGTGACCATTTCATTGGATGCACTCGCAACTAAAGGTTTGGAGCCAAGGAGCAAGGCAGCAAAGTCATAAAACGTCCAAGACATCTCTTTTTGAAGCCATATGTGACCGCCTAAGTCCGTCCAAGTCCAAAAGTCAACTTATCTGAACAACTTCTGTGAGCCTCTTCTGGAGCCACCATCGTTCTGATAACGTCCATGGACACTCCTTGTCCAATCGTCACCTTTAAAATGGTGTCACTGGATAGACCAGATTGACTAGCTAGGCAAACTCACGTGGTCTCTCTTGTCGTAAAGGTACACCTCCCTCCCGGGTGCAGGCAAGAACTTGACTGAATGTGTAGTTTTTCACAAACTGTCAGCAAGCTAATAAGAAAAAGCTAACAGGCCTCGCCTGGAAACTAAAAAGGTGAGCCAACAAGCACAAACGGCAACCTCATGTGATGGCGCAACTGGATGAGGGCCCCAGGTGAAACGAGCATACATGGAGCAGGAAATGGGGACAGGCAAGACCACAGTGGACGGGATAAGTTTAATCCTCGAAAACTGTCACTAAACTGTCATTAAAAATTCATCCCGTTGATACTGTTTACATTTCTTGGCAGTGTTTATATTTTTCTGCACTCTGCATTTGGCGGCAACAGTATGTTTATTACCCATTGCTACCTATCCGGCTTCACTGCGGAGAGCAAAATAAGAATTTCATTGCACAGGCCAACACGTTTCCAAACTGTACACTTTAAATCTTGAATCAACAAAGAGAAAGAAAACATGGCTGCCAAGAGTTTGACCGTTTTTGATAGAAAAGAAAAACAAGGCAGCGGAGAAAACAACTGACTTCCTGGAAGAGGATCACGAAATCGCTCGTAAACGTTTCGGATTATTTCGAGGACCCCAAGCCCACTCAACCCTAGGCGTGACATATTTGTTACATCTCATTCCTCCATCTAAAAAAAAGGTGCAAAGTTCCCCCGACCCCTCGGGCTGCTGAGAGGTGTGGAAATGACCTTTGCTGCGTGTTTGCAATCAGTCAATTCACAGGCTGAAAGGTGTAGGTGAGGTCTACTTGCATTTTGGCAGAATCACAGTGCAGGCCCACTATCATGTCAAATCACGAAAAAAGGGATTGAGTTACCTTCGCGTATTGAAATCTTGCCGTGGGAGTTTTAGACGGGGGGGTGGCAAAGTGGCATATAAAAAGGTTTTGTGCTGTAAAACAGAATTTGGAGCTTTCTTCAAATTCCGTTGCACATCGTAGTATCAATGTAGACACGCACTGCAACATTCTGGCACCAAAATCACACTCCCACCCCCGCCCCGAGGGGTTCTCGATTTGACCTGATGGTGAACCGAGAATGATTTACAGAACGGTTTCGAAAATTTCAATCCAAAACAAGTAATGCAACATCCGATTTAGCAGGATAAACTATTTCGGCAAATAAACCCTCATGGTTGCCATGTGTTCCGACCTCCGTTACCTGGAATTAGCGCACAATTAACTTCATGTCGTTGACGCCAGCTTTAGAGGATGGCTACATCGTGCGTGGTTTGGAGTTGCACAACCTCAAAGTTATGCGAGATAAATCCCGCAGATGAGTCGGACACAGTCCACTGGGAGTTGAAAGAGGAAAATAAACAAAAAACAAACAGCACAAAGGGCATCATCATGCCCTTCATGAAGGTTGTGCCGAGGATTACAACAAAACCGTAACGAATCCTTCCGCACGACGGCATTTCGGTAGAAACTGGAACAAAGATGGAGAATGAAGGGTTATAAAGATTTATCCTTCATGGCAACCATGAGAGTAAATTAGTCGCCAATTCGTTATTTCTGTTTCAGTGTAGGGATGCATGATTTGAAAAATGTTGACACCATACTTGCAGATCCATTGTTCAGCAGTCAGAGACGTCAGGTTAATACGAAACTCCATTTTTCGCTAACCGTGGCTGAGGTTAAGCATATTAGGAATATTACTCATATTCCTCTGGATATTAGGAATATTAATAGATACAATCCTTGCAAAGCACTTAGCAAGTTTATGGGTAATAAGATCAGTCACATGTATGAAGAGCATTAGAGCTAACTGCTAATTTACAGCTAGAATTTGGGTTTATTTAGATAAATAGCACTTGATAATATGCTAATGTTTTCCTTAACATTCAGCCTTGCAAATGACAATAAACCAACCAGAACAAAAGAAAAAAAAAACAGCTCAGACAAACGTCATAATCGCATTGTTAAAATATCTGCAGATTGTTCTTGAATGAAACGGTGTTGTCGTAATGATGTCTAATTCTGAGAATCCAAATGGGACATGGTGTTTGCATGGGTTTCCAGTATTATATATTTAAAATCTATCAATAGCTTTCAATCAACCTGCAGCGCATCGGTCGGATCCAGCAGAGGGCGGCTGTTTTCACAAACCAAAATAAAGCAACTTCAATAAGTGGACTCCATGCTCTTGTTAGCTAGTGTTTTTAGCTAACGGTCCGCAAGAAGTTGTGAGATCAGGGCCTTCATTCTAGGTTTGGTTTACATCCAACCAGTGTTTTTACTTAACACCAAACATCCCCTGAAAAGAACCCTTTTTTTCTTATTTTTTGGCATTTTAGCATTCACACCAATTAACAAGAAGCCGAGGCACTCATGACCTCAAAGAATGGAGAAGTTGCCTAATTGTGATTTTACTGAGACGACCCAAAACAAGAACGGTATAATGAGCCCGACGGGTATAATTGAGGCGCTGCTGGAAGAAGGTAATGACATAATAGTGATAATAACAGTGGGTTGGAAACGACATCGAGCCTTTCATTATTTGCTTTTTTTTCCCTCGGCCTTTTTCCTCTGCGATTTGTTTCATCCACGGCGGCCGTGTTGGCATTGCACCCACATTTCTGAAGTAGCGCTTTTAAAGATGAGACCAAAGGGATTTCACTTTGTTTTCAATAGCATTTTCAAAACAATGGCGCTCCTATGTTGTCAAACAAAAACATCTCACTTCATGGTGAACTGTTCCTTCGACCCACGTCCGAGGAACCTTTGCCGTGAGGAACCCGAACCTCTGACATTTTTTTTGCGCGAGCCGCAGTACATTATGGGATATTTGCCAGTGTGAGCAATGGGAGCAAGGCCAAGGGCGGGAGTTGAAGGTGGATTATCAAGATGCACAAATCTGTGACCGTTCCAGCAGCATGAACGCAACACCTACACCAAATACCGTGCCCGTAACACCACGCTTATCTTCACCCTCACCGCCATGTTGCTAGGTGACAACATGCTCTGTTTTGGAAGTGCGGTCGCCCGGCAGCGTTTGCCGTTCCGGGGGTATTTTTTTCTTCAGATCAGAATACGAGCTTTAGGGCTCTTGTTTTCCATCATATGACTAAATATTTTCACAGCTAAATTTGGTATCCTCACACTCTTGCACAATTTTTTTTTATTTATCTTTTTAATTTTTCCATCGGCTGTTTACGCCCCCGGAGAGCTCGTGGCAGCAATGATAACACTTTTCAGAAAAGAGCTGCGCGCACGGAACCAAAACAGCAGGGATGGCCGACGTGCGTTAACATGTCCTGTCGCAGAGGAGGGAGATCCCGGGTTAATGTCATCACGGACAGACACATGACTCACCCTTCAACAACAAAATTTACGACTCGTAATCCGACTCATTTGTGTTTCATTTTCTCCATCGCCCAATGGGGAGATTGAAGGTTCTGGCGTACATCCGTGCTTTCGTTCTACTTTACGGCATCAGAAAAGCACCACCTTCCTTAATGTTCTTTTCGTCCGAAATAAATCTAAAAAGAACAGCGTCATGGAATTTGGTCCATGTTTTTGTTCAACACTCCAAAAACAGTCAGCAAGTTAATTGGAAAAATGAATTTACCATAGATTTGATTGAGAGAGTGAACGGTTGGACGTCTCGATCGGTGAGCTTGTGATTGATAATCGACCCGTCCAGGTTGGAGGTTTTTCTCGCCCACAGCAGAACCGATTTGGTCCAAATCCATCGGATTGTTATTGGGGTCCAGAGAGGAGACGGAATCCTTTTGCTGGTTCTTATCTCAATTTTCTCCTACGTGGGTACTCTCAAGATTGTCCATCTTCATCCGACACTCCTCAGGGGTTTGAGCGGTTGTCCTTGCAACCGAACATTCATATTGGTTCGAGTCCTGTTCTCCTCCGAGGCCATTGTTGTTGGGCAAAACACTGAACCCCGGACTGCTCCCCTGGCGCTGCTCAAAAACAGGTGGTCAAAAACAGTGAGCAGGTTAAATGGAAACTCTCTAAATGCTACATAAGTTTGAATGAGAGAGCAAATAGTTGGACATCCCGATCTGTTGACTTGTGATTGACAGGTGACCCGTCCAGGTAAGACCCCGCCTCTCGCCCAACCTGGAGCAGATCCGACCCGAATCTGACCGTCATTCAGGTTGGGAATGGAGGTTACAACCTTTCCGTGGAGCCAGGTGAACCACTTGACCCCCTTAAGTCCTTGTTACATCGTTGACTTGTTCAAGTGGTGAAAATTGCCCACTGTGATGTCATCGCGAAGATGACCTTTGACCTCCCTGGATACAACACACCGTCCGCTCCACTCTGCAGTTCCAGGAAATGGTTTCCAGAAGAAACGTGCGAATGCTATGCGTCTTTGTTAGTCCGTCTGGTTTACTGGTGCTGAGATTTTTGTCCCTGACGCCCGGCACTACGAAATCCCAAAATCCATCTGGCGTGTGAATGCGTCAGTGTTTTGTAAACGCCTTTGAGCCGTCAATTGACCAGAAAAGCCTCGAAAAATTAGCCAAAATACTTTGGACTGCCAAATCCCCGTCGTCAGCAGTGCCATAAAGGAAAGCCCGCGTCAAATCTGGATGTAATCCCCCTCCCTCCCGAAGGTGTGACTGAAGCGCCGAGGTTCTTGACTTGAGAAGCTCAGCCGTTCCAGGGAAACAGTTCCACCGTGTTTGACTGATCGCAGGAATAGGAATCTGCAGAAGGGATAGCACCGGACACTCCCGGTCGGATCAGGATATCGTGAGGGGATTCACCAACCCCCGCCCCATTTGGCCAATCACGCGGCGGCGAAGTGGCGCTGCAGTGTGCGCCGTTCTTCACGAAGCTGTTTGTGCGTTCGGTCCTTTGGTGATTTCCACACCTCTTGTGGGGGACGGCCCCGACAACAAGCCTGGAGCTGGGGAGAAGATGCGCTCACGCTGAGGAGGACGGTGAAGAGATTGCATTTATTTTTCAGAATAAGATCCAAACACTCAGTCAAAGACTGCCAACAGTCCAAAAACAGTCAGAAGGCTCACCGACAAAGAGTCAGAGGTTGGATGTCTCCACATGATTGACAGGTGACAGGTCCAGATAAAACCCCGCCTCTTTCCCAAAGTCCGCTGGGATTGACTCCGCCACCATGACAACCTCAGAACAGCACTGGCGCGGTAGAGAATGAATGAATGATTGAATAATATGCAGCAGCAGGTGAATAAGAAGGTGTACCAATGGAAATCCGGACCGGAAGAGACTCAAAGGTACCAAAAAGGTCGCTCATTTCCTGCTCCGGGCTCAAAATAGTGGAAAAAAAAATGGCATCTTTGGCTTGCGGAGTGATTTATTTATCAAACTATGGACTGGGTGGTGGAAATACGCTAGCTGGATGGGACTCCTCCACGAACGTGACACGCAACATGATTGATTCTGTCATTTTGTCATTAGCGTCCACATTCCTGCCCGGAATTAAGTCCTCGGTGGGGGCCTCACGAGACAGCCATTAGTGAGGAGTCTTGTGAAATGCGTGCCACAGTGATTATTACGCTGTTATTACGCAGTAACTGTGCAAGAATGCCATTCAATACACAAACAGGGACGTTTTTTTTTTTTTATTGATGGCACAGAATCCGCGGGGCCCCCCCCCTCGGCTGACAAAACACGGGTGCGGGGCCGGGCGCCAGGCGGGAAGACGAATACGCTTAATACCGCAATGCAAACAAAGCTGGGGCGGCATGACGGATAGCCGAGGCCGGGGAACAGCGGCGGCGGCGTCCCTTCCAGACGCTCGCCGGGAGAATCAAAATGAATAAACGCTTGTATTAAAGCGGGCAATCGGGGACAGGAGAGCGCTTGTGAGTTTTTACGACGGGGCCACGGGGGACATCAGCTACATACGATGCATTCATCCGAGCCTCAGGAGGGGCCGTGCAGAACCCCCCCCCCCCAATGGAAATGACAAAAGCACTGAATGTGTACGGCGAGCTGTTTTACAGCCTCGCTCGAGCTTTTTTTTTAATTTTATTTTTTTATATGAGATGCAACGACAGTGCGGCAGTCCCTTCTTTACCGCAGAGGCAAGCGGACCCGCGCTTGGCTACCGTCCCCGTAAATCTATCGCCACATCCATCGAGTGATCCTAAAACAAGCATGGGCTGGGGGGGGGGGGGGGGGGGGGCTCTATAGTGTTGTGTTTGTTTATTTTTTAATTCTGGCATGTTCCACGCTGGAAAACGGTAATTAGGGATTTATATATTATTTATTTATTTATTTATTTTTAATTGCAAAAGCAACCATAAAGCATGCTAATGTTTCCAGAGCCACGTTCCAAGCCAAATATTAATCGGTGTATTAATGAATTCCTAATGGGTTTTGGGAGGCAAAGGGACCAGAAAAAAAAAAAAAAAAAAAAAAAATCACGTTTTGTCATCAGGCTTTCCTTGTAAGTTCCCCGGCCAAGAAAAATTAAGACGGGGTTGGAGGTGGCGGTGGAGGGTGGTGGGGGAGTAGAATGAGCATATTGTCTGCCGGCTTGGCACCAGGAGCCAGTAAATATTTGAAGGGGGGAAAATCCCTGTTTGTGGCAAAAATTCGAGGACTCAGAGGAGCTAATCCCGGCGTTGCAGCGGCGGGGTTCGCCACAGCCGCGGGGCCGTGGCTTGTAAACAACAAGGGGCCCGGGGATGGTGCGAGCGGCTGGATCACGTGGTGGCGCCGCGCAGAGGTGACACGCGATACCTGACATACTTTCATCTTGTCTCTTTATCTTCTCGTCAGGAGTTAAAGGGACAATAATGGGCCTGTTATTCACGCTAACACACACAACTCTTAATCTCGTACCCTTGTTTTGAGAAATACCCCGCTGTGTGTTATCTGCAAATGACCTTATCTCATCACGCCGCCTTTTGAGTTTTAAAGGTTCTAAGCCGGATTTTGAAAACCTGGAGACAACTTCATCCGGACCTCTGTTACATGGAAGCGGGGGTTGAACACGGATGCCGATTTGCTTTTTTTTTCTTAAAATTCACAAGATTCACATCTGGAGGGCTCGCCCTTCGGCAGCACGACACATCCCCATGGTAACGGGCGCCCCGCTCCCATCTCTTGATATGAACTTGAGGCGTGTGAGAACGCCGGCCGTTGGCTGATAAATTACCCCCAGAGAAAATCACGGGCACTATTCCTGGAAATGTAAGGGAGTGGAGGGGGGGTCAAATCTTATTTCCCCCCCTCCCACATACGGTACACACACACACAAAGAGACACACACACCTCCACTGAATGCAATTGTTAATTCCTTGTTGTTGTTTTTTTAGCTGCAATTTTAGCGTCACTACAGCCATTAGAAAGTCTGTCCTCTGGCTGTGTTTGTGTGTGTGTGTGTGTGTGTGTGTGTGTGTGTGTGTGTATCTGTGGGTGGGGTACTTTTAAACCCCCTGAAAATGCAGTACTGCGTGCAAAAATAGCTCTCGGCCCTTAAAAGGCTAAACATTACAGTTGAAGCTCTGGAATCAATCAGTCTACCAATACATGTATAAACAAAAAGGATAGTGGTAATTACATAGGGTCATGTATATATATATACATGCATATGTACATGCATACATATACACACACATATATATATATATAAACATAAATATATAAAAAAATAATTAAATGAATACATATAGACTTAGGGCTTAAACTCTGATGTGAAATATAATACATGTAATTAATTTTTTTTTATTAATCCTTTCATTTTTTTTATAAATGTAGCACACTAATATTGATTAATTAATTACAGAGAAATAGCCCATTGTAAAAATGCATGTATCTAAATAGCAGTTTAATTTCTACAGCTTCTTCGTTAACTTTACTTATAGAGCACTTTAAAAAGAAGGAGCTCAGCAGGGGAAAACAAAGGACGTAAAAAAACACAATAGAAACAGGAAATCTTAAATAGCCGGATAGCAGGATACGGACAACAACAACAATAAAAAAGTAGGAAGACAGTGGAACACTTGTTTCATAGTTTGATCACATGACGGACAGGGGAAATTTCATCATGAGAAACCATCCAGATGGAAGCAGAAACATTTTATTCTTTGCACTTTCTGCAGGAATGGGTTAGCTTATCACAGGGGCATCTCCAGCATCAGTTAGCATCTCTACGATAAACATGTTGGAGCTAGCGCGTCAGTCCGCAGTGCTAACGTTGCTTTACAAGATAACGGCACTGCTAATTAAAGCTAGCATGTCATGGATTCAAGTTCAGGACAAAAAAATGTCCAAGTCCACGTCAGATAAATCAACCAATCCGCTGGCGAGGTGCATCGCTGTGGACCTTGTACTGTTCTCATCTCTGTGGTCCAAGATCTGGAGCCTACAGAGGGCGCAGCGGATCGATTCAGCTGATAAGAAATGCAATCTGTGTCATAGGCTGATGGGAAAATAAACTCATTAAAGCATTACATGTCTTTTTTTCGTGTGAAATATTAAAACCAATCAATTGATTATTTATTTATTTATTTTAATCACCCATTCACACACCGATGGTGTATGACAAGATTAACCAGAAGCAACCGGGGGTTTCAGTGTCTTGGCCAAGGACGCTTCAGCACAGACAGTGGAATTGAACTGTCAACCTCGCCTTACTCGATGATTTCCCACATACTTTTCCTGCATCTCTTCCTTTAAGGAGATATGGGGGGATACCACGTTGCCCTGAACATACATCCAGATATACAATGAATAATGGATCTTTTCTTGCATATCCTCAACTAAATGGTATATGATGGTGTATGACACATCGGAAATGACCTCTGAACTTTGGCATCCGCTGTAAAAATCCTCATTCAGTGCATTTTAAGATGGGTTTTAATCCTTAGTTTAGCTTTAAGTGGGGTACTTTGTAAGTACTTTTACTGCAGTGAAGCACCTGAAACCTGAATGTGTGTGTGTGTGTGCGTCCACCTGGAGGACAGGATATGCATTTTCCACCGTGAAAGGACCCCGACTCTTCTTTCTGCCACCATTGTCCCCGCGCGCCAGTGACGGCGCTTTCACACGTCGTGCCACCACCGGCGGGTCAGGAGGTCATGGTCACTTCCCGCGCACTGGCGAGATCGGGTTTTCGCCATCGGAGGGAGTCCCAGTTTCCCCTCTATGGTTTTCATAAAGGCAAGTGACAGGGCCTTTTATCAGCGCTCTGCAGGGCCCCACCCTGGTTTGTGTATCCAGGCACTAAATAGCCGTGCCCATTGTTGGGCCCCGGAGAGAGGAGCGGCCCCGTGCTATTGAGAGGGGATGCGGCTAAGGTGTCCGTGCCCCCCCGGTGCCCTCCTGTGTGGGAACGCGGCCGCAGAAAAAAACCTGTGGCCCGACACGCAGGTTTGTCTTGCTGACGCCGTCTGAACCGGCGGGGGGAGCTGGCATCTTCGGGCTATATTTTCTTTTTTTTATTTGCTCATCAATTCTTTAAAATTATTTTATAATAATTTCCACTTATTTTCTATTTATTTTCTCATATTGCTCCTTTTATTTTATTTTAAACTTTTTTTATTGTTTTATGATGGCCAAGACCCTAAGGTACCTTAAAGATTAACACACACACACACTTAGACATGACGGGAGGGTTGTTGCACTCCCATGCAGTTCACATGTGCAGTCACAGTGTATTTCTCTGTCACAAACACACACACACACACACACACGTACATGCTCAGAGCTGCGTGACCCGGTGCACCCCCGCAGCAGAACCATGCGCATGTAAACACAATCTGTGGCAACAAATTACAACACACGGCGTGGGTTTAGCCAGGAGTGCTTTTGAGAAACCAATACGGGAAGCGGGGAAAAAAGTCATGATAATGTAAAACTCAAAAACTACTCTTCATTTTCACCTTTTCGTTCGTCCACGGCTAAATCATCACTGCTCTTTAATAATAAGTCAGCCCCTGACATATTATTAACACTCCCCCCCCCCCCAAACACACACACACACACACACACACACACACGCACCCCGACATGTGTCTGCGGTGCAACGCCTCCATTCCTGGAATTCCGGGCTGGAACGTACCAATACGGATCAACAAGACAACATTCCTCAGGCAAGTTTGAACAAAAAAAAAAAAACAAACTCTGCGCCCGCTACTGTATGCGGACCGTCGACGGCGCCCGTGCGCGAGACCGCGGTCGGAAGCCGCTCGCGGGTCTAGTTCCGTTTTCTTAAAAAACATAATTGCTATTAACGGTAATCGCTTATACACAGTGGCAGTTAAGGGATCTAGATGGGAATGGTAAAAACAAATGGTTCGTAAACAATTCTCGGGAGTCCAGGAGAATTGACACGGGGTGTCAGCGAAGGAAATTGTCAGGAAGGGTATCACGCGGATCTGATAGCTGCGGTGCAGAGGCTAACAGTTACCCCGACAACCGGTCCGGCGGAGGTTACCAAATTTCCTACGTACGCACTCTTTTTGTGGCAAAAAACGTCAGGCTGCAACGTCCGGCTCCGGTTGTCCCGCCATGATGGCGTGGGGTGCAGGGCTCCCACAGTGTTTACGGAATGAGGGAATCTGCGCAAAGAACAACAAAAAAAAGCTAACGTTAGTGTGTTTAAATTTTAAATATACATCAGGACAAGAGCAGCTATGTTATCCAGGACTGCAATCCAAGTGTCAAAATACACAAAAAAAAGAAACACGATGGGCTAGGCAAATAAAAGTGTATATGTCTGTTCTGTTTTGAGCGGGTTAAAAAGCGAAATGCAAATTTGTATAATTAAATGAAATGTCCACTTGACGCGAACGAATTGGTGAATCGAGATTTGCACTGGCGCCTGTTTGCGCGCGACGGCGGGCCGCCCGCCACATGACGAGCAGCCTGAGGCGGGGGCGAGGGTTGATGGGGGGGGGGCACCCCTCCTCCCCATTCGCCGGCTCTCCACAGTGCGGCTGTTGTTTCCAGTGTCCGAGGGATTACAATTAACCAGCCACTCCTGTTGGGGCTTAATGACTGAGCGCCGCGAAAAGCCAGCAGCGGGGGGACACTTCCTGAGCGGCGGCCGGGGTCGGTCCTAATTGGTTCTGGCGCGGCGATCCTGGCTGCTTATCTCATGGCTGGCTGAGAAAAATCACCGGTGGAGTGTGAATCAAAAACACGGTGATGATTTGCGGGAAAAATTTTGGGGGGAGGATTTTGGGGCCAGCAAAAAAAAAAAAAAAAATGATGAGAGGAGGCTCTGGTTTTTGGTTCTGGTTTCCAAAAAAAAAAAAAAAAAAAAAAATTACTGTGTGTGTGCATGAGAATGGGTGGGGGGGGGGTTCTTTTTTCAAATGGATTAGTAAAAATTTGAGAGGGAATTATTGGATCCCAAATTGGGGGTCAGGACCCCCCGGGGGGTTGCGTGACACAGATGGGGCGGGTGGTGAGACGTGACTCTCGGAAATCAAAACCTCTATGAAGCGGCCCGGCCATATTGATTTCTTTTGACGGCACATATAAAACAAAGCCACATCGTTTTCGATTAAAAAATTTTCTCAAACAGGTGGTTTGTGCTTCTGCCTCACAAGGACAAGCTCCCCTGGTTTGACTCCGACTGGGGGAGGGAACTCGCTGTGTGGAGTCTCCCATGTTCACCCCGTGTCTGCGCGGGTTTCCTCCGGGTTCCTTCCACAGTCTAAAAACAGGAGGTTGACTGGAAACCCTGACATTCCCAGGCATGTGAATGGTTGTATATCTCTCTATGACGTGAATGGTTGCATGTCTCCATGTGTGGATCATGTGACTGACAGGCGACAGGGTGAACGCTGCCTATCAGTCACATGGCAACATATGCAGACATACAAACATTCACCCTCATTCAAACATCTTGTAGAGACCATTCACTCCTTCACATGTCACATAGAAACAGGCAACCCTTCACCCTCTCATGGGCCCAATGACAGTCTGTCAAAATGAACAAGAAACCGGCGAGAGTTTCAAATCACCATGGATATTTAAACCCTGTGAAATGGTTGCAGCCGTGAGCCAATGTGAAATGACCTCCACCCGACGGTATGAAAGCGATCTTCACTACATCGCATCACCTGTTCACCCAACGATAGCGGAAAAAAGTTATGAGCCAGCCCATCAGGAGAAACTGGGGCATGTCGCTTTGGTACCCAGGAGCTGGGAATCGAACTCTCAACCATTGAGAGTCCTGACCTTTATTTTTGCGGGTCGGGGCTCTGGATTTTGGTCGTCCGAGCCAAACGGGGGGAGGATGGGAGGCTGGGGTGGGGGCAGGGGCGGGTCGGTATAGGATAGGAGGTCCCGGAGATTTGGGTAAACCATCTGTTAACCAAAGCTTTTGGGAAAGAGCACTAATATGGATTTGGGATATTATTCTCTCTGCAGGTGGGACGCTAAAAGCCCCTGTGGATTTCTCTCTGTGAGGGTGGGATGTTAAAAATAAATGAATAAATAAAATTAGAAAAAAGATTAAAAATAAGAGGGAGCAGGAGGGGGGGGGGGGGGGGGGGGCAAGATGGGCTTTTTGTTTTTAATCTTTTGAACATCTAGAGGTTCAGGTGTTGGGTTCAGACAACCGGGATGTCTTCCTGGTCCCCCCTCCAGCGCTTTCAAGGAAGTAAGAGTGGGCCTGGAGGAGGAGGGAGGGGTGTGTGTGTTCCAGCAGTGGCCGTCTTTACTGGGCTTAACGGTGATTTGCCCTCTTTTGCTTGTACTTGTTTGTTTATCAGGATTGCAGATCCCGGCTTTAAGCCGCCAGGTGCTCAGCTCGGGACAGCAGGGCCGCGCAGCTGCCCTGGCCCGGCGTCTGGACCAGGGGCTGAGCTGGACCCCGGGAGGGGGCGGACCTCCAGCAGCCCACCCCTGCTCTCACGGGTCTTTCTTTTATTTTTTTAATATATTTAATTGTAATCTGCTTATGTTCCAGACTTGTGTAAACTGACTTCCTTTTGATTGGCTAAATCTGCCAAACCCATATTTTATGTGTGTGTGTGTGTGTGTGTGTGTGTGTGTGTGTGTGTGTGTGTGTGTGTGTGTGTGGATGAGTGTGAGTGACTGCCATGCATGATTCATGAGCTACGATGGGAAACACACTGACCCGCATACCGAAAAACAGTTCCTGCCAACTTTCTGCTTGTTGCTAACATGCTCATCCTTTCCTTAACAAAGGAACTGTACTTCTTATCTCATTAATTATATAACAGATAACCATAAACAGGTATATATATTTTAAAAATATAATGAATAAATGAATTTACTAAATAAAAATGGGAATATCTGAGAGGAAATTACTCACCAATTAACCAGAATTAAAAGCCAGCGGTGACTCAAATGCTGACCAGAGCGACTAAACGTCTCCTCATCATCACCACCAGACGCAATGAAGCCACAGAGTTTCTTAACCGGGATGCTGAAATAATATAAAATTAACTGTCAAAATCGAGTATGACAAAGTGACTGAAATCGAGATAATCAATAATAATCCATTGGTTATTCAAAAATGAAAAGAAATAACAATAAATGAATAATAACACCCCCCCCTCTTAAATTTGATCCACAGATGGTGGCGAGCAGAGACAGAGGTGGCCATAATAGGAAGACCCCCCCACCCTAATCCGGCCCTGATCCCCGCTGCCCCCTCCCCTTGCCCTTGCAGCCACCACCACCATTCCCAGTCTCGGGGGCCTTTATTTTGACAGGGCGCAATTGTAGAAGTGTTGCTGATGTAGTCCGACGGGGCCGGAGGACATTACGTGAACTACGCGCAGTCTTTAAACACCGATAGCACCTGCGGGGAGACTTGTCGAGGCCTGAGCCTGTTTCTTTTTTCGGGGAGTTTGGATGGGGAGATTTATTGTTTATAATGAGTAAATATGAAGCTGTTTAAAGTTAAGAAAAAAAATTAAAAATAAAAGATGGCTTCACTGTGGCTGTGCCTCACTGATAAACATGAATTGGCATGTAATAGCATTTAAATAAAGTGCCGCAAGATGCCTGTGGCTATAATGGAAAGCAATAGCGGGCGCAATTACATAAGACATGACACCGACATAAAGGCTTTAAAATTATATTGTATACGACATTTACGAGGTCACTCTAACTATATGTTCTTGAATATATAGTAACATTCTGAAGTGTCATTTCGGTGTGTGAATGTGTCTTTTATAAATTAATAAATTAATTCAAATGACCTTTTTGCTCATGGTAACTAATTGGTTATGGGATATTCAGTGCTAAAATACAGATTTAATAAATCTCTCCTTTTTTATATTAAATGTATTCAACTCAAATAAAGAATTCTTAACAGCATTACAAAAACATAAAAAGTAGCCCCCTAAAATAGTGATTCATTTCAAATTCAACAGTTTGGTTGCACTCCGGCAGGGTGCAATTCTGGCTGTGGATGTTGGGGGCGCAAGAGAGTCCCGTTGACACAACACGAACAGCACCTGCAACGTAAGCCAGCGCATCAACTTGCTGCTTTTGAGGTCCTTAAATCGACAGATGTTCAAAATCGCCACGCTCCATCCGTCGGCGGAGACTGGCGGCAGGGATGTTTATGTCTCAGCTCGGTTTCAAGGTGCCCGGAGGAGTTGAATAAAAAATAAATAAATAATAATTAAAAAAAAAAAAAAAAAAGACACCCAACACCCGCCCTCTGATTGGCCCCGGCGGAATATTAAAGAGTTAAAACGCCACCGAAGCCGCTGCCCTCCCTCATGTGGCTTCTATGAACTCTTAGACTAATTGCTCCGTCATTAAGCAATTAAATCTTCATCTAGAAGTCATTTGAAAGAGCGGGGGTTGGTGGGGAGGCTGGAGGGGTATTTGGAATTAATTAATGGTCGATAAAGACGACTAAAGCCAGCTTAGCGGACTTTGGCCCATTAGATACAGGATCTGGCTCCGGTGATCCCATGCGTGAAGATATGTGAATCCGGCCACTTAAGGGGCTCTGCGGTTTTGGGTTGATTAGTTTCGCGGATGTCCTCCCCGATGCTGTTTGGATATCCTGCTGCTTTCCGATAAAGCCAAAAAAAAACCAACACCCCGGGTGATGTGCTGGAAGTATTGGGGGAAAAAAAAAAAAAAAGAACAAGTAGAAGAAAAAAAAAAACCTTTCCCGGCAAAGCGGGTTTTAATCAGATGTGTTTTAACAAATATCACTTACAGGCTTTGCAACTTATTACCGGCTGACCTGTAAATATGACTTTTCCAGTCCCCTCAATCTGCTGCATTGCTTTGACGGCTGGCAGGCAGCCAGATTGAATGTTAACCATTAAAACAAAAAAAAAAAAAAGGAGGTAGGACGGCATGATCAACCCCATAGAGGCGTGTCGATGGTGCCGCCCCTTGCCGAAATAAGACGGAGGGTAACACGATCTCTCTCACTGTAATTCACAATAATAGTCCGACCCCTCACCCCCCATCCCCAGGTATTCAACTTTTTTTTTGGGATTGTTTAATTGTTTGCAGACGCCGCCGCTGAAACTGAACTGGAGTCGGGTTTTAATGAGGAGCACGTTGGGAGGAAACCAGAGATCCGTTTTTACAATGTGAACAGAGTAACAGCTTGTTACTGCGACAAAGGGGTTTTACGGGCAGAGTGGAGAATAAATGCACTGCACGCGGCGCGTTGTTTGTGTGCCCGCTGTTATACGGGAAATACGGGTCAGCTTGCTATAAAATGTAAAGTATGACAATGAAAGAAATAGTAATAACCACAATAGTCGTTCACATAAGCATTTGTGCATAGGTCAGAAAGAGTGTGGTGTTTGTGCTGTGACGCCACTGAGTTCAACTGGAAATCATACACAAACACAGAACATATATTATTATCCTCCGTATTTCAGAGAACCTTGGCGGTGCACTGTAACTGGAATTGCAACCCAAAAATGACAAATATTTATTCTGGAACAATCATTAAGTCAATAATAAACAATTAGCTAAAGGCTGTGTGAAAATTCCCTACAAAGTTGCATAAGATTAGTTTCCTACATCTGTTGTGTCAAATCAATGGTTGGTTTTGGTAAATAGTTTAAAATGTGTCTATTGTTTGCTTTCAAACAACATGGAAGTTTAATCCATTTGATTCTGCAAGCTTGGATCTTGACAGCTGCCACAAGGAGCAAAACAACAATTGCTAAAGTGAACTTTGAGCTACCAAAACAAGTTTCTTCTTACCTGAATTAGTCATGCATTACAAGAATCATAAATTATTAAAAATATAAATCAGCACACACACTGGCCACATGATTGTGTCTAAATTGGGATTCTGAAAATGTAAATCAAAGTAGTTATTAGGTAGTTATCAACCAACCCCTTGCAGATGTGTTGCAGTCAGCAAATCAGTATATGATTTATAAATAATGTAATATTTGGTTATGAAATGAAAATGCATCCTTTAGCACCATCTAAATGGGATTCCTGATAAAAACAAGCATTGTGATGCTTTATAAGTCATGTTTGTAACATGGAGTTGGAAATCATAAAAAACAAAATGCTTATGTTTAATATGGTTAGCTGCGAACCTCATGGGGCAGTAGTAGTATCTTATCAAGCATTACTGGTACTCATTACAGATAATGAAGCTTGTCCTTGGAGAAATCAAAATGTATTTGGATTTTTTTTTTGGAAAACAAGTGGTTGAATGACAAAAAGACATTCCTTTTCCCGTCAGCCCCAGTGTAACTACATCCTGATTACAGATTGGGCTCCATCCTTGCCTTCAACGCCCCCCCTTACCTTTACATAATCTGCTCTTGAAAACCCCATGCCCACCCAAGTATTTGACCCCCACTGTCAACTAAAAGGGGGGTTGTTTCATAACATATTTAAAGAAATCTTAGCTTAACTTAAATCTAAGATTACAGATTACCCCACCTCCAAGACAACACCAGAGAAAAGACCATATGTTTCAAATACATAAGAAAAACATTAGAACAATTTGGTTTTTTTTAATACTAAATAAAAAACTTTTTTTCTCAATTTCTCGATGTACTTGGCTTTGGCTAACATTTCCTGGTCGAATTTAGTTTTTATAGTTGAAATATATCACTGAATATCTTCTATAATTATCAAATTAGAGTGAAAATAACAGTAGCGGTTGTATTGGAGCCTTACAGTCATGTAGCACCTCTGCCGATAGGTGGCAATGACGTGCTCAAATAGTAAAAAAAAAAATCAAAATTTTAAAGAGAAGAAGGTGTTACGGAGGCTAATCTGGGTACTTCTTGGATTATTCAGCGATTGGGTAAGTCACGAAGTGAAATTTTCCTTGTTATACACATTATTTAAAGGTGAAGGGAAGAAAACTAAATTAGCATAATGAGTACGGTCAACAATGAAGAAGCGAGGCTAGCTCATAACGGCTAACTGTTAGCAGCTAGCTGTGACGCACCATGTTTAGCTGCAAGTGTTTGTTCATGGGTTCAATAAACTGGATTTTATCTGAGTTTCGCAGCTCAGAATCGGGCAATGACGCCGTTGGGCAAACATTGTGGAGCTCTGTCGGCTACATACCCACTGTGGGCACTCCGGCGACATCGTCCCAACGGGTCGCAGCGACGTGAAGCGCGCAAGTTTCTCCTCCTCTTGCTAGCTTGCGGTGTTTTTTCTGCCGCCATAGCGGAGCTACAATTTCCCGTTGTTTTGCTAAACTGCTTTCCGGTATGGTATCTAACCGTGTCCGCTGCGATGCGTTCAAGGTCCAGCGGGAATTTTGACAACGACTCCTCCATTCTGCGTCGCAAGTGTGATATCCACTGCGTGAATTAGCCAAGTTTTGGAGTCGAGAACAACTATTATTTTTTAAAAACATTCCTGCTACATAAGGATGTCTATACAAAGCCAGGCATCTCGCATTTGTTTCCATGACTTTACTGTATTACTGTATTTACTGTGTTACTCAAATGCAAGATTATAAAATAACAAATCAGCAAGAAATGGGATGGATTGTCTTGAAATCTGAAGGAAAAGACATCCATTCGAAAATAATATTCAAATATATATAGTTGAACTTTAATCAACAAGCAACAACAACGTTGCGAATATATCCAAAAAGTAAAAATCCCCGGTTTAAGCCACGCCCCCAACCCCTCGTCCCGTGGGCTGAGGCCACGCCCCTTCGTGGCCTCCTCAATAATAACAAAAATAATGGAAGAAGTGATAATAAAGAAAAAAGTTAACTAAAAATTCAAAACATGGCTTTGAGTCTGTGATTTTTCTCTTTAGGGGGTGGGGACCTGGACTTAAGTTTAGCAGCTGTGGTTACGTCAACTGAGTGCATACAATCAGATGTCAACGGACATATTGACACACAACGCAGACACACAACTGCAATATTATATCGGTTAAGTCGTGCCTCTTGCTTATCTTTCACACTAATGGAGTAGTTATGTGACTGTTTTGCATCAATCCCCCGGGACCAGAGCCAGACTAAGGGGCTTGCTAAGAAAAGGGTTATGCCCTTTTGCTGTACAAGTTTCCAAAGCAATGGTTATACTTTCGCATACTTTTTATTTTATTTTGGCAAAAAGTATTTGTTTATTGTGTTTGTATTTATATGTTCAGATTACATACATATTTTCAAATTATTTATTTTATTTGTGTGTGTGTGTGTGTGTGTGTGTGTGTGTGTGTGTGTGTGTGTGTGTGTGTGTGTGTGTACACGTGTGTGTGGGGGAGTTGGCTGTCCAGTGGTCGGCCTCAGTCCCATCTGTTGATTCCATATTCCTCGGTGTCACAAGCAACAGATTTTATGTCACATAAATGGCCCCCAAATCTGTTTATTAAAATGATCTGAAAATAAAAAAAATGTACTCATAACATTTACACAAAAAAGCAAATTAAACAAATATCTTACACATTTATTTGAAACTGTTTGTAGTTTATTGGTTATTTTGGAACAGCCAAAAAAAAATCATGTGATAATCAGTTGAGATATTTATGAAAATTTGTCAGAAATTGTCAAAAACATTCACCTGCAATTGTAATTAAAAATATAAATAATAAAAATAATAAAACTTGGGTTTTAGCATGAAGGGGGCAATAAATTAAAAATCGAGATAAAGCAGGTGACCGCTGGCGTGACTCACAAGATGTTTGTTTACACGCAACCGACATATGGATGCCGCTCTCAAGTACAGATGTGTCCTGCCCGTTTTTCGGATTGGGAGCCGGTGACCTTTAACCCCCTTTGGCTTTAGAACCCCCCCCCACTCCCTTTAAAAAAAAAAAAAAAACTTGTGTCTGCACATGAGCGCCGTCCCGGTCCAACCCGGCACACCTCGGCGTTAGGGGAAATCGGTGGGGCGCGGGTAAGTGGTTGGGTGGGTTTGCGGAGGAGGGGGGGGCGGGTGTTGACCCGCGTAACCCCGGTGACCCCCAGGCCCATGTCGCCTTAATAAGTGTTGCCCGACCCTGTGGTAACAGAATGGTCAAACATTATGTCAGGGGTAATTAAGGTCCAAATGCTCCTGACCCTGATATAATCCCCTTTGAAAGGATCTCCAACTGTTTGCTGTGATTAACAAGGACTGCTACGCCGGGAGGATCCGCCTCTGGTGAGAAGGCTTTATTGGACCCCACCCCACCGTATCCCCCACAACCCCTTCTTTTTTTTTTTTTTTTTTTTTTTTTTTATCACCAAATAAAGTGGCCTCCAAAAGAGCTTCAGAACCTCCGCTCCTGAACAAGTCGGTGCTTTTCAGCCCCCGAACATCAACGACCAAACGGCCCCGGTTTGTCGGCTTGTTTCAAAGGAGCCCGTCCGAAGAGGCTTCTGTCGATAGCTGTTTTTTCTTTTTTTTTTTTTCCACGTTCATAAATACTCAACTAATAAAAAAAAAGTTCACGGGCGAAGCAGCCCCAGATCTCTTCCCCCCGGGAGGCTCTTACGGCCCGTGAAACTGGCTTTATGAGCTCAAACATGCTAATTTATTTCACTTACGTGCAAACAAACCCCGGAGGCTTGACATCTTACACGTTGTAGATCAGTCTTCGGGTCGCTGAACGCCGGAAATCATGGATAAATTTAAACAAAAAGTAATGAGATAAATAGTGTTTTAGCAGTTAATCAATTCATTTTTATTACATTTTCATCAAAAGAAAAAAAAGTCTAGTAAAAGACTAGTAAAAATAATCTAGTACCAGCTCAGTAAAGCTTGTTTTTCGCCCATTAAAATCATATTTCAAAATAAAGTTTTTTTTTTTTCAAAAATTTTGTAAGTTCATTAATTTTTACATTTTAACCAAAAAAAACAAACAAAATAGGTCAAGTAAAGACTAGTAAAAAATATGCAAGCACCAGCTCAGTAAAGTGTACCAGTTTGTCGACCATTATTATCATTTTACGAAATAAAAGTTTATTTTCACTTTGTAAAAACTTGCTGAAATGTTTTACTTACTCAAATCAATACACACTGTTAATTTTTAGTTTTTCTTCAAAGAAAATAAAATATCCTACCGAAAGTGGAATGTCTGGCAGAAACACAATCTGATTGTCACTGCCATTCATCACCAGAAGCTGTAAAAGCTGTGATATTTATCAAAATTTCAATCCTAAGGAACAAAAAAACCTCTGCAGATCTGAGCAGAAGTGAAATGTATCATTATTTCATCTCCAGCACGGAGGCGGGGAGAGCCCGCCGTCACCGCCGGCTGAAAAACGCCAACTTTATAGAGCTTGTAAACACCCAAGCGGCGCGCATATATGTCAGAAAGTTTATTTGTGGTACCAATCAGGGCTCCGTCTGCGTCAACAGTTCTGATTTAATATACAGCCGCAGACACCGACATGTTTTTAACCATTTCGCTGACATTAAGGTAAATTAACAATCCTGGGAAAGTAGCTAGATAGATAAACTGGGTTGGGGTTTTTTTTTTTTTGTTTTGTTTTTTTTTTGCAGGTAACGGATATGTATATGTATATTTCACTTGTGCAAACTGTAGCCTAAAAGTTTGGGAACTCCTCAAGACCTTCCCCCAGTAAATTAATCTTCGACCATGCTTCGACATGTTTTTAACCATTTCGCTGACATTAAGGTAAATTAACGATCCTGGGAAAGTAGCTAGATAGATAAACTGTTTTTTTTTTGTTTGTTTTTTGCAGGTAACGGATATGTATATGTATACTGCTCAAAAAAATAAAGGGAACACTTGAACAACACGATATAACTCCAAGTCAATCACACTTCTGTGAAATCATAGTGTCCACTCGGGAAGCAACACAGATTCATTTTGACTTGTTTTAAGGACATTACATCAAAGTTGGATCAGCCTGGAGTTTGTTTTTACACTTTAATTTTGAGTGTGATTCTTATCCAGACCTCCATGGGTTGATACAATTGATTTCCATTGATCATTTTTGTGTGATTTTGTTGTCAGCACATTCAACTGTGTAAAGAGCAAAGTATTTCATAAGAATATTTCATTCATTTAGATCTAGGATGTGTTTTTTAAGTGTTCCCTTTATTTTTTTGAGCAGTGTATATTTCACTTGTGCACACTGTGGCCTAAAAGTTTGGGAACTCCTCTAGACCTTCCCCCAGTAAATTAATCTTCGACCATGCTGCACGCAATACCCCACTTCCATCACATACCGCACCCCAATCCCGCCTTTAACCCCCCCATCGCCCCCCCCGCGCCTCACAAACACTGACCACACGCACCATCATCCATGGAAATGGGCAGGATGTCCACTAACGGTCACTTTAATGCGATGGAGGTTGCGGGATTAGTCTCGGGGGGAGAAGGGGGGTCATCTTCACAGAGCCGAGAGGTTTTTTAATATGAATCCTAGCAAGAGGTCAACGCACCCCCTCCCCCCCACCATGTCGCCCGCCCCCGCCAACTCCCAACCCCAACCATCTCTCCCTGGGACACCAGCACCCCATCCGCCCTTTATCTCTGGGGGCAGCGCAAGTCATGCAGAACTCACGAGAGGAGCATGCTGAGTGTGAGCTCATCGGATTAGGCTTCGAGAGGGGGAGAGAGGGAGAGAGAGAGACGGAATGAGTTCTACCTCCGCCACCCGGCATTCAAAAAAAGCGGGTTAAAATTGGCACAACAACGTCCCGTAGCAGCAGAACCCCCCCCCCCCTCGCCCCCCTGCTTCCACTCCATACCGCAGACACCTAGACCCCACCCCAGGTCACCCGAAGCCAGGCCGATTTTTGTTTTGCGAAATGTGACGACGCTCGGCAGTTGACCTGCGTGTCGAGCTCCTCCGGATCCCCTCCGCCTATTGTCCTCTTTGTAAACAAGTGTTGGCCGTATCACCCCGGTTGATTGTGAGAAGATTGGAGATGTACGGCCGGCGGAGAAGGGACCCCACGGCCGGATCACAAGGGCAAAATAGGAGATCGCAGCAGCGTGGACGCAACAGTTCCTGGCATCTGAACAACAAATCCGAACCGCCAACACTCGAGGGAATGGAAATCCCAAAGGAGGCCACCAGGTCATTCGGACATCACTTTATGTCCTTGGCAAAATCTTCTGGGCTTGAATTTCCTCACTTGAAGACATTCGACTCCTCATCCAAGAGGAAAAAAATGAAGAAAATGTAAATGCGATACGTCTTCAAGTGAAGAAATTCAAGTCCAGTTGCCACCACAAGAAGATTTTGACAAGAATTAACTGTGACTTGGATGACTGAGAACCTCAACTACTGGTCCTTGGATCATTTGGTACAGATCCACAAAGAAAATCTATCTTGGTACAAATGATAGTTTTTTCGTTAAACCTTCCGGATCTAACCTTAACTTAGACCGGCCCCCAAACCCTGGTTCTTATATTCAGTCCAATCGAACTGAAAAAGCCTCGCTGATGAGGGGTGAAACCTCTTCAAGTGAAGAAATTCAAGTCCAGTTGCGAAGACAAGAAGATTTCGAAAATAATTCACCATAACTTGGATGATTGAGAACTTCCGCAGACATCGTTTTCCGTCCTTAGATCAGGCGAACAGTCAGAACGTCGGCTGTAAGTGTCACGCAAGTGAAGAAACGAGCGCAGAGATTGGTGGAAAGTCGAGCTCAAGGCGAACGAGGTGCGGCGAGGCCTTCTGAAGTCGTTAAAAACGAAGGAAAATAGGCAAAGTCGTGGCTGCGTGCCAAAGCTGGGCGGAGGTTTCGGAAGGTGGGGGGGGGGGGAGCACATGACGGCCGGGCGTGGAGCTTTGATCGCGCTCCCGAAACAAACAGCCAGATTAAAAGGGCAATCAACACCTCGGGTCCCGAGTCCAATTTTTTTTTTCGCCCCTGCTTGTGTCTATAAATCACCCTCCATTAACGCTACACAATTGGCGTGTTCGCAGCAGGTCCGGCGCCAGGGGGCGGCGGCGCGTGGCGGGGGGGGGGCGGAGCCTGCTCTGAGTCATACAGGCCAAAAAACAAGGGGCGACGAATTTGAGTACAGTGAACTGCAAGGAGGGTACCTTAAGATAAATACATTAAAAGTAAGTAAGGATTAGAATTGAATGTTTCACTGGCAAAGTGGAGAAAAAAAAACAACTTATTATTTATTTACAAGGGGCGACAAATTTGAGTACGGTGAACTGCAAGGAGGGTACGTTGAAATAAATACATTAGAAGTAAATAAAGATTAGAATTGAATGTTTCACTGGCAAAGTGGAAAAAAAAACAACTATTTATTTATTTGAAAGACCGAAAGAAAAAGTGATAAAAGTGTCTAATAATCCTCTTATATATAGCTTTTTCTTTTATTTCCACCACTAATACGCCTTATGAAACTACACTCAGTCCTCAACGTTTTGACTTTATGGCTGTATCATAAATCATTTTGAAAATTATTTTCAAGTTTAAGCAGCGCAACATAAAATTCAAACATCCTGTGCGAACTTGTTGGTGGGCAAAGGAATCTCTGACGTGACTCTTGTATTTGTTGCAGTGAAAACAACCACCAGGGGGATTCAGTGAGCCGATTTAGTCGTTGCGAACCCCAAAAAAAAGGGGTGTAGGTCTGAATTAATGAATCATCAGTTCTGGGTTCTACATCTTCCTCCTGCAACCAGAAAACGGGTAGCAAATGCTTTGAAAAATCTAAAATTCTCTGTAGGCGTGATTGACAGGACATGAAGTCCATTGAAAAGGATACAGAGAACACGGTTAGATGTTGGGGGTGGATTTGTTTTGGCGACCCGGAAAGCAAAAGAAGAAGAGGTGTGATTGGCCGGTGACAGGTGACCCTGCCTCTCTCCCAGAGGTCATCGGGAATTGACCCCGCCCCCCGCCTGTGACCCCTAAGTGTGATACTGAACCCCAAGTTGCTCCCGCTTGCGAGATGGCAGTATTAAACATACGCGGACCTATGATTGTCAGGCGACCCGTCCTGGTTAAACCCTGCCACTCGCCTCCAATGTCAGCTGGGATTGGCTCCAGCCTCCTATGACTAAAGCACTTCCTGTTCCTGTGCGTCCAATCAGCTCCCTACCTGCTCCCGTATTGCCACCTGCATCAAGTGACTCACTTAGCTGGTTTTAGTGTCGGATCTTCCACCACTAGTTAATCCACGAAACAAGTCAGAATTATTTTTCTCTTTTCTCTGAGGTTCCACTCCCAAGACGTCAACTCCATTTTTTTTTTTTTTTGTGTGTTTTTCCCCTCGTCAATTTCGTCACCCCCATTGAACTTCGCCTTTCTCTGACCTCCTGACCTCCGATCAATGGCCCAATACTTTAAGCGCCGCGGGACGGAACACAGTTCTAGTCTGCTGACCTTGAAGCCGGTTTGCATTGGTGTTCGCATGAAACGACGACCGCGGCGGCATTGTGCATATGTGTGTGTGTGTGTTGGGATTGGATTGGACGGGGGGGGGGGGGGATGAGACCCCAGGGTCTGACCTTTGTTCTCCTGTGGTTGAAGCTTCTCCCACCAAATAAGGCCAAGTGGGGGATCCCCCCGGGGATGAATGTCCCCTCAGAATTTCCCACTCCCACTCTTCCTATGCCGGCGAGAGGCAAAAGCTCCCCCCATGGGGCTGTGAAATTAGCATTCTGGCACTCCTTAGGGGGGCGTGCACTGCCAGCCATCGGATGAACACGGCCTGCATCGACATTTGTGCCAGCGGGAGAAAGTTTTTTTTATTTTATGAAATTAGGGTTTGTTGCGCTGAGGGATTATCACCCCAATGGTATTCGGTACTTTTTGTATGTCAGAGTGTCCTCAGGGGAAACTTGGCTCTCCCATTCACACGTCACATGGAGGGACGAAACCATTTGCCTGCACATTCACTCATCGCGCAGATTACTTCATGCTTTCGTTCACACATTCACCCTCTCAGTTGTCTTCTGGAAACCTAAAAACATTCACCCTTTCACCTAAAACCGTGCATCGTCTCGTTCCCGAATAATTTTCCAGACAACTAACAATTCACCCTTTCATTCGCAAGGCATCTAAAAACATAATACAGTTCACTCTTTCATTCTCATCTCATATAGAAACATAAAACCATTCACCCTTTCATTCATAAGTCATATAGACCTACTTCTAGAAAGATGAAATGAAATAAAGCATAATAAATAAAGCATGAATCTTTTATCTATACAACATATATACATAACCACATTCATTCATATACCGTAATAACCCACAACCATTCACACTCTCATTCATTCATATTCTGGAAACTTCAAAACAGTCACAACATATGGAAAGATAAAAACATGCACCCTCTCATTCACATGATCTAGAAATGTACTGCTAAGTCTTTCGTTCACGTCATATTGAAACATAAAAACGTTCACCCTTTCACCTAAAACCATGCATCCTCTCGTTCTGGAATAATTTAAAGACAACTTACTATTCACCCTTTCATTTGCACAGCATCTAGAAACATAATACAGTTCACTCTTTCATTCTCATCTCATATAGAAACATAAAAACATTCACCCTGTCATTCGTAAGTCATTTAGAGCTACTTCCATTCAACCATCGAGAGACATGTCATAAAATAAAGCATGAATCTTTTATTTACACAACATATATACATAACCACATTCATTCATATACCATAATAACCCACAACCATTCACACTCTCATTCATTCATATTCTGGAAACTTCAAAACATTCACAAAATATGGAAAGATAAAAACATGCACCCTCTCATTCACGTTAAGTCTTTCGTTCACGTCGTATAGAAACATAAAAACGTTCACCCTCTCATTCATAAGTCATAGAGACCAACTTCCATTCATGTTCTCATTCACACATCATATAGAAACATAGAACCACTTACGCTTTCATTCGCACGTCATATAGAAACATAAAAATGTTCACCCTTTCATCCAAAAGTCACATACCCTCTCATTTTCGACAATGAACCTCCTGAATGTTTTTCGGTCCGCGGGAGGAAACTGGAATTCAACCGTGGGATCATCTTGCTGTGAGGGGGAAGCGCTAACCACTGCACCGCCCAGGAATTAAAATAAATAAATACACTTTGCATGCGCGAAAGAAACAACCCGTTCCCACATGATATAATCTCATTAAAAATAAAGGGCGATTAAAATAAAATTCCTTGATTATAATTATAGCAACATGGGATTTCAGTGAAAACACGCTGCTTAGCATAGAGCGATGATTTATACATTATTCCAGTCATTATAAATCTGACTATCATAATTGCTAATCATCTTTTTTTTTAAAAATGCTTTTTTTTTTTTTTGTTTCTCAGCTGAGATTATTGATGATAAAACGAGTCGCAGAGGCGGGAAATTAATCATAATCACGGGTTGCCAGGTTGTCCTCGGGTGACACCGCAGAGGTTCATTGTGACATCTTGGCCCATATGACCCGTCGGGTGGATGCCAAGAGGGAACCGAACCCTCCCCCTTCGCTAACTCCCCCCCCCCGACCGCTTGGTAGTTTCCTGTGAACAAAAACAAACCCTGCCTCTCCAAAACGGCACATAGAAACTCCTTTTTTTTTTTTTTTTTTTTACATGGCAATATTTAAATCGCTTCATTAATTAAAAAAACCCGTAATTGTGTAGCGAGGGGCTGGAGTCCATCCCAGAGGTGGGGTTCACCTAGATCGGGGTGCCCACACTTTTTTGCCTTGTGAGCGAAAAATGACCTACCTACGCTAAAAATGCTGTATACCGTATTTTTTGGATTATACGTCGCTCCGGAGTAGAAGTCTCAACAGACAACATAATAAAGAACAAAAAAAACATATATAATAATAATAATAATAATACATGGGATTTTTATAGCGCTTTTCATGACACTCAAAGACGCTTCACAAGTAAAAAAAACAGAAGGAACAGAACATACACAGAATTATTGTGAAGAAGTCCATGATTGCAGAGTGTGGCGATGAGCGCCAGTCCAGGGACAAGCTGGAGGAGCTTCGCCGGTGTGCAGCTGAGTGTCGTGCTGCTGTGAGGAGGCAAGTGTTGGAGCTGGATGTCGGATATGGATTTTTGGTGGAGGGAGAGATGGTGGAGCAGGAGGAGCAAGAAGATTTCGGCCGATGGAAATGCCGTCTTGCTAGGCGCCGTCGGGATCCGGACTTTCGAGAGGCTAGCTAGGCAGCTAGCCGGCCTGCTCAGGTCACCGTCGAGATCCAGAGTTTCGAGAGGCTAGCCGGCTAGCCAGCCAGCCAGCCAGCCTGCTCAGGTCGCCGTCGGGATCTGGAGTTTTGAGAGGTTAGCTAGCCAGCCAGCCTGCTCAGGTCGGCAAGCTAGTTTGGTAGCTTGCTGGAGATTGTCCAGGTGAGCCTTTGTCTTTGGTTTGGTTGATTGGTTGGAGAGCGGGAAGCGGCAGCCAAACACGCCAGCGTCCTCCCGCCCGCCATCTTGCCAAAAAAAAAAAAATATATATATAGATATAAGTTGCACTGGGGTATAAGTCGCATTTTATGGGGAAATTTATTTGATAAAATCCAATACCAAGAATAGACATTTCATCTTGAAAGGCAATTTAAAATAAAAATAGAATAGAGACAACAGGATGAACAAGTATAGCCTATAGCACATGCTACAACCAAACAATCACTGTCACTCTTAATCGCTAAATCCAACGAAATCTTCTTCGGTGTCACTTCTGAACAACTCCGCCAACTCTGAAGGTAGACAATACAGCGCTTCCTCTTCTACCGGTACGTATCTTACGTCAGAGTTATCGTCAGTTGCAGTTCCAATTATTCCGGGCTTTCCGAAATCGTGACAGGATGGCGTCCTTGCCCCGATTGAGAGGCGATTGCGTTGCATGAAGCGCTAACACCAGGAAGGTCGTCCTGCAAAGTCATTTATATTCATCTCCTTGGCAGACGCAACTGTACTGTTGACAAGCCTCTAGTGTGAACTCGTTCCTCTAGCCGTGGCCAGCTAGCTTTTAGCCCGCGATTAGCTTTTTTTTAGTTTTCTTCATTTCAGAAAGAGCAACCTCCGCTTTTCGCCAGTCCCTTACAAGTTTCTCACAAACTTCAAACTTTCTTTCTGCTGCTCGATCGCCGTCTTCCAGCTTGTAACCTGCAGGATATGATTTTCTTTTCCGTGCCATTTTTGTTTAGCCCTTCTCGGTTGTTTTTATAAGTTGGCACGAATGTTGAAATGATCAATTTTCATAGGTACAGAAGTAGCAGGTAGCATCTTTTTTTTCACAACGCTCTGCTGCCATGACCCGCCCCCGCTGACTTTTGATTGGTTGGCGTGTGTGTGTGATGATCGCTGTTATATTTAAGAGAGCTCAATTATTTCACACATAAGTCGCTCCAGAGTATAAGTCGCACCCTCAGCCAAACTATGAAAAAAACTGCGACTTATAGTCCGAAAAATACGGTATATATTTATTTCTATATCAGTGTATGACTGTGAACCTTGCATAACTGCATGAACTGTAGCAGAGTACATTTTGAAAATATCTATATTCTTCTTTCCCTTTTGGCATTTCCCACCAGGGGTTGCGAATCAACCTTCTCCATCTCACCCTATTCTCTGTCTCCTCCTCTCTCACACCAACTAACCTCATATCCTCTCTCACTATGTCCATAAATCTTCTCTGTGGTTTTCCTCTAGACCTCCAATTCCAGCATCCGTCCACCAATATATTCATCTGTCTGGCTTCTCTGAACTTCTCTCAAAAACATCTAACATGTGCTGTCCCTCTGAGAAACTCATTCCTGATCCTCTCCATCCTGGTCACTCCCAAAGAGAACCTCAACAACTTCATCTCTGCGACCTCTAGCTCAACTTCTTGTCTTTTTGTCCTTGTAACTGTTTCTAGACCATACAACATCGCTGGTCTCGCCACTGTCTTGTACACCTTTCCTGTCATTCTAGCAGATAGTCTTCTATCTCATAGTATCCCCTGACAGTTTTCTTCAACCATTCCAACCTGCTTGAACCCGTCTCTTCACCTCTTTTCCACACTTTCCATTGCTCTGGACTGTTGACCCCAAATACCTGAACTCCTCCAACTTCTTGATCTCCTCTCCCTGTAGCCTCACCGTTCTTTCCAGGTTCCTCTCATTCACACACATATATTCCACCTTGCTGTGGCTAACCTTCATTCCTCTCCTTTCCAGAGCATACCTCCACCTCTGTAGACTTTCCTCAACCTGTTCCCTGCTCTCACTACAGATCACAATGTCATCTGCAAACATCATGGTCCATGGAGATTCCTGTCTAGCCTCATCTGTCAGCCTGTCCATCACCACTGCAAACAAGAAGGGGGTCAGAGCTGATCCCTGATGGAGTCCACCTTGAACTTCTCGGCTACACCTACAGCACACCTCACCACTGTCCTACAGCTAGCATACATGTCCTGTACCAGTCAAATATAAGTCTCTGTCACTCAAGACTACCTCATACAATGCCAGAGTTCCTCTCTCGGCACCCTGTCATATGCTTTTTTTAGGTCTACAAAAGCGCAATGCACCATCTCTGTACTTCTCTATTAGCATTGTCAAAGCAAATACTGCATCTGTAGTACTGTTTTGAACATATTTAAATCTATAGTGCTTATCCTGCCCTCGGAGGGCTGGAGCCTATTGCAGTTGTCATGTGGCGAGAGGTGGGGCTCACCTAGATCAGGGGCAGCCACACTCTTTTCTATGCATGTAATTATGACCTATGTACACTAAAAAGGCTGGATATATATTTAGCGTAATTTCCAGACTACAAGCCGCTACTTTTTCCACAGGCTTTGAACAACATGGAGACCTGCGGCTTATAGACAAGTTCGGCCAATATGTGTACACATATTTTTATTTATTGTTGGCTTCTATTCAGGTGCGCTCAATAGTCCGGAAATTACGGTAGATATATATCTGTCAATGTACATTTTTTGTACCTTGCATAACTGTATGAACCCATATTTCTGTTTTAAATCGCGTTCCTCCACTGACACCCCAAAATTACGCCCCAGGTTTCTCTCAAAATGACGAGTAAGGGGTTCCGATGTGAGCTAAAGCAAACTTTCACCGTTTCCCATGTGCTTGACGTATTTGGCATGAAGATGTGTTGACATTTTTGGTCTTTCCCTTAATCTGCAGCTGATCGGAGTCAGCCAGAACTACAGAGTCTGGACAGTAGCTGTAGCCAGTTAAAAATGACCGCTATCATTTTTGTTCCTTCGCCTTTTTCCTTTTTCGCTCGCTTTTTGGAGGGAAATTCACGTCATAGCTTTCATCTCAAGTCCGAAAAGCGCCACTCCACATTTCCCTTGTTCGAAGGAGCAACAGTCGATTGACAGAGCGAGCAAATGCACTTTGAATGTGATAGTGTGGTAAAAAATCTCCCTTACATTGCGCATGGAGGTGCATAGTTTTCGGTTTCTTACTTGATTCGTGTGTTACCCTTTCTATAGAAGAAATAATTTGGAAGGCTAACTCGCAGTTAGCTTTCTGGAACTTGCAATTGCCTGCATGGGGTCGACTTTGCGTGCTTGGTCACTTGTGTGTCAGGGAAAAAAACGAGATCTCAGACCGGCTGCCCTGTATTTCAGTCGCCTGGTAAGTGCCATGGGGAAGATGGATGACAGACTATGATTGGTGTGTGATCTATCAACTTCACCGTATTTTCTGGACTATTGAGCGCGCCTGAATATAAGCCGCACCGGCTAAAAATACACAAATAAATATATGTGTACATACAGTGTCTGTCATAAGTATTCACCCCCTTGGATGTTTTACCCTTTTAGTGCTTTCATAAATCAATCATGGTCAATAAAATTTGGCTTCTTTAATACAAAAATTTATTGGAAAAAACTCTTTAATGTCAAAGTGAAAACAGATTTCTACAAAGTAATGTCAATGAAATAGAAAGACATAAAGGAATTTGGGCTCATTAGCCCCAAAAAAAATTGTTTCAGCCCCAGTGAAAAAAGTAGCGGCTTATAGTCCGGAAATTATAGTACTTTCTGATTGTTGTATTTGGCGTGCTTGGCCTAGATTGATCTCAGGTCCAGAAATGGAGACATAACTATTCACTCTCATTCACATGTCATATAAAGACATACCATCATTCACTCACTCATTCATGCGTCTTATCAAGTCACCGTTTCCAATGGACCTGTTAAGCCCAGTCTTTCTGTACTTTTTGTTTAACCCACCACGTTTTGGATCCATTGTGCGATAACGCAGGAGATCTCCAGCGCTAACATCTGGTTTAGCCTGGTTTAGCTAATCAATCATCCCTTATTGTGATTGGTGAGTTTGCTATAATTAATGATAAATTGGTATTATTAGATCTTCTAAAACAGTCATTTACTTGACTTATGGAAACGTCAACTAGCGTTCTATTTTTAGGATTTTTGGTGAAAAATAATGTACATTGCCTTTGAGTCACTGGATATGTTGCGTAGCGTGCAAAGTTAATCCCTTAGTGGGAAGATGTGACGGACAGCCTGTTAAGCCCCGCCCATCTGGCCACTGTGACGTACTTTCTGGAGACCCAGCCTGGGCGAACTGGCCACTGGACCATCTCTGTCTGACACAGTGGACTTCTATCGCTAACGTCTTATTTAGCCTTCGGCTTCTTTGGGCGTGTGAACGTGTGTGTGTGTTGGCACCAGATCCCAAACATGAGCTCACTTCCAGCAAGTCATCGGCGGGCCTGGAGGGAAACAATTCGGAGGCCGGCTTCGCCACTGACGGGAAACGACGACTCGTTTCGTCACTTCTTGTGAGGAAAGAGCTGCTGATTTAGCTCCTTTTATCGTTTGAGTCAGTTGCACTCTTGAAACACCTCATGATTCATTTACTGAAAACACATGCGTGCAAACTATCAAGAGGGAATGACCTTTACATGAAACAGAATTGTTATTAGCCGGTATTAGCGACATTCACTTTTCATATAGTGATGTAGAACCATTCATTCTCTCAATGACACATCATGTGAAACATACGACCATTCACCCTTTCATTCATGCATCATATAGAGATACAAATATTGTCTCATTTACACATCCTGGCTATTCAGTGAACCTCCTCTATGTGTTTGGATTGTGGGAGGAACCTGGAGGAACCCAGGCAGATACAGTGAGAATGTGGAGACTCCACATGCTGTTAGCGCTAACCGCTCAGTGAAGAGGCTTACCTGTGGCAAACTTTAAAAATCATCTTTTGTTGTCCAAACCCTTGTCAGAATGAGGCACGGATAGGATTTTAAGGAATTAATGCGCCGCCTGGAGGTGGTACAATTGATTTTTCTGATTTTTTGGGAGTTCTGAACGGTAGAAAAAGTAAATCTGACCTTGCGCTTTGCTAACAATACATCCAGAGGAACCGGAGACTGGAAGTGGTGCTTTTGACCTTCTCCGCGCGGCGTCTCCGACTCGCCATAACTCTTGGTGACATTCTAGCAGAGCGTGACGCAGTCCATCATCCACACCGCCCCGGTTTTTTTCAGTGACACCCAGCCTCCTCGTAGCAAGGTGGAGCCAAACCGTTGCCCCCTGAGGGGTACGGTATGCTTGGGCGCAGTAGAGACTCCTGCATGACCGGATTTACGCACGGGGTACATTTGCGGTCACCTGTGACGGAGCTGCTACTGCTATCGGGCGGCGCTGATCCACGGAGTCAACCGCCATCCGTCAGCGGCTCGGCGGAGCGTATCGCTCCCCGCTCTGATCTAATTACAGTTATTTATTTCCGTGAAGGTGGATGGTGGACAGCAGCTGACGGAGGAGGCGCTGATAGTTGGAAACGGTAGCTTGGTTGATTTAAGCCCCTCTTGCACCAGAGGAACTTTTTGCAGCTTCCAGATCCTTTTTCAGGAACTAGACCGTTCTTTTTGTGCATCAGAACCAGGAACTAGGACCTCAGCTCCTAGAACCTTTTAGCTCCTACTCCGAGGCAGGGTCTTATTACAGTTCCATAGGACCCAGTAAGTGTTTGGTGATTGGCAGAACTCATAAGCCATGTCCATAACTGGATACTTCTTGCTGACTGCACCACACTGTTTTTAAAGACATTCGCAGCCCCACGTCAGCTTTTTTCTTGCAACAAAAGCTATTTTCCCACTGTAGGAACTTTGTGTAGTGCGTAGAACCTTTCTCAAGTACTAGGCAGCACTTTGGCACATCGGGGCAGCACAGGAACCAGCAACTAGGACCTCAACTCCTAGAACCTTTTAGCTCCTACTCTGAGGAAAGGTCTTCTAATGGTCCCGTAGCAGCAATAGGCGCTTGGTCATTAGCAGAACTCTTTAAGCCATGCCCGTAACTGGATACTACTTGCTGAATGCGGAGTGTCATTTTAAAAAACTATCTAGGGAACTAGGCACCATAGGAACAATCAACTAGGACCTCAACTCCTAGAATATTTTATCTCCTCTTCTGACGCAGAGTCTTTTTACGGTTCCAGAGGAACTCATGTGAGGTTGGTGCTTGGTGACTGGTGGAACTCAATTGCCATGCACTTGGAGCGCCATTTGTAAAGCCTATTTGTGGTCACTGGTCGGCTATTTTCTTGCGATTCAAAGTCCGGAACCAGCAAGAAATGGGGCGACGAAGGGGTCCAGGCACTCCTGGCCTGCTCCTCCAATTAATCAAAGGGCCACATACAGAGACATACAACTGTTGAGCCCACATCATACTAGACGTACAACTAGGCAACGTAGGGTCTCCAGTGAACCTCCTCCATGCTTTTGAATTTTGGGAAGAACCCGGAGAAACCACGCAAACACGGGGAAAAAAATGGTGACCCCAAACAAGAAGGCCCCCGATGTCGGAATAGAACCTTGGACTTTCTTGCTGTGAGGCGCCTGCACTTGTTAAAGCTAGTTCCCTATTAAGTATTGCACAATGTAGTTTCATGACTAATACTGTTGCGTCTGAGGCCCAAATGGACCCGCCCACATCTGGCTCATTCTTGTTTTCTTGAGTTTATTTAGTGGCAGGAACCCAATCACTAACATTGATATTGAAATTAAAAAAAAAAAGAAGCAAAATAAGCGGCCAAAATAAACAGCCATCAATCAAAAACAGACGACAGCTTCTGCCAAACTTGTTCAAAACTTGTTGACTTGTTCCAAACCGTGGAATGTGTTTAGCAGTACCCTGGGGGAAGAATTACAGGCTAACAAAGAAAAACTCAATCAGACCAATCTTGTTCAGCATAAGAAATTCAAATTACGGATTACGATTCGCTAACGACCACCTCGAGCGAAATAAAAAAATCCAAAATGGCGTGCTAGTGGACCCCTGTTCACTCATATGATAGCGCTGCCGCGCGAGGCGCTAACCAGACCATCTGGGTTTCGATGCCTTACGCCAAAGGCGACGACTGGTCGATGCGCAAACCGCACACGGACCAGAAGATCACTTTTCACATTTTTCTGCCCGACCTGATTTTAAAATTTCTTCCCATACCGGCATCCCATGTACCCTTTTCTCGGGTATCACTTAGCAACCCCTCCCACCCCCGCTACATGCGCGCAGAAATAACCACCATCGATTAGGGGGTCGGTGGGGATTCAGGTGCGCTAATTCAAGCGTGGAACAATAAGGGTACTCCAGGAATAATGGCCGCCGGAGCTTCAAAGCGGCGAGGATCGTCTGATTCCTCGCTCTGCGCTCTGCCAGTGTCACAACACTCGGGGCGGAGCGAAGACTGCCAGCTGGACCCGACGACCCGTGGAATCAACACAGAACCCCGGAGAAGGGGATGAAAGAGGGTTCTAATCCCTTCATTCACCGCCCATTGACAACGCATACAAGGGGTCTAAAGTGCGTGTTAGATGTGGGTAATGAGGGTGGGTTATTATTTGCGGCCCCGACCTGGATCGCCCCCCCACCCCCACCCCCCTTTCCACCCTTCCACCCCCTGTCGGTGTAAACACCCCGAGTCGGGGTATCAGAAGAACCCGGGTGGGGGGGGGATACGGGCCCGAAAGGGTGCGTTTAGCAAACGTTTAAAGACGATTCGCGATGGGTAATGAAATATGGGCGGGATGGGGGTTCATGACGGTTTCGCTAGCAGTTGATTGATAGCCGTGATCGATGCCTCACACACACACTCACACACGCACACACACATCTCCCTGTTGCCTCCTCCATACGTCTTTTTTTTTTTTTTTTTTCTTCCCCCTCCTCGAACCGCAGCAGATGTGCGAGCGTGCAGGGTTTCCGCGTTAGCAAAACAGACAAACAAAAAAAAAAATACAATATCGACTTCCATGGCTGCTTTGAGCCCTTTGTTGTTGTTGTTGCTGTGCGGTTCGTCGAGGTCGCCGCCAAGCTCCGCCCCTTTTTCTAACAATTTTGGCACGCACGATGGGGAGCGACTTCTGCAAACACCGCGACGCTAGCGCTTGATTGATGAGCCTCCCCTTATTGATGCGATCCCCTCACATGTGGTTTGGCCATTGTAGCGCATGTGGTTTCCCCATAAAGAGCGGAGCGGCGTTTCGGACACGCAGATTACAGGCCTCCGCCGCTCTACGCACGCCACTGTCGCGGCCCGGTGCAGAAAAAACAAAAAAAAAAAAGATTATTTATACTTTCCAACCCCGTCATTTGCGTATTTTTATTCCAAAACAGGGCCGTCTGGGACTCCGACGGCCGGACTGGACGCTCACATGGTACGATCCGTAAACGTCACGGCAACTTGAAGTACAGAGAAATAGGAAATAAGAAAAAAAATCATGAAATTTAACTCAAATTAGATATTTCAAACAGGCGTAATAGACAATGAACAAATGAATTTCTATTTCATTGCGCTAATCAGAGGGTGGATGTTTTCATACATTGTGCATGAATGATTGTTGTTGTTATTGTTCTTAGTGGTAATATCGAGATTATCAGAAGAAAATATTTGTATTTTATGGAATTCTTGCAATATTTCTATTTTCATTCTATGCCCGTGACAAACGGACAGAATACTCTTCCCAAACAAACACCATTAGCAACAACCTTGCCCGATGCTAACCTTTTCTCTGTCCTGCAACAACTGGAAGGGGACGCTGAGTATTCAGCCAAGTGTCCGATTCAGAAATCGTCTGCAATTCTATCTGGTTTTGTAATTATTAGATTTGCGTAAACCGTCAAAACCGTAAAAAACCGGGACAACTGTCGTTTTATCTGTTTCCGGAATTGTTAGATTTGCTTGGCATTGTTAGGGAGTGTCATGCTAACCGGTAGCCGCGATCAGTTAGCAGGTAAACAGTTGATTGTTTGTTGTATTCTACTGCCTGAACAAGACACGAAAAAGAAGGTCATGCATCGTATTGTGAATCCAAATTAAATTTTGATTCCTTTTTTTGCATTAAAAATTAAAAATTTTGTTTTGATTTACCTATTATGCATTTTAGTGATGAGTCAAAATATTCTGCCAAATTCTGAAGTAAACAAGCATTTCCACTAATGCATTTTTATTTGTTCAAATTTGACATTTCTAACTGAAATTTGATAACAATTTGCCAGGTTCTGTTTTGAAAACTAAATCTTTTGCTTTTTAATTTGGATTGAGCAGTCTGAAAGAAGAAAATGAAAAATCAGTTTGGAGTATTTATTACTCATTTTCATTTTGAGTCAAAATATGATGCCAGAACTCTGAAAATGAAAAAGCATTTCTGCTCATGCATTTTAATTTTCAAATTTGACATTTCTAACTGAAATTTTATAACAATTTGCCAGGGTCTGTTTTGAAAATTAAATCTTAAATGCATTTTACTTTTTCATTTGGAAATAGCAAAATGAGCAACCTGGAAGAAGAGAAATCTAGTTTTGATTACTTATTGCTCATTTTAGTTATGAGTCAAAATGTGCTGCCATATTCTAAAAATGAAAAAGCATTTCTGCGGATGCATTTCAATTTTTAAAGTTGACGTTTCAAATTGAAATGTTATCACAATTGTATGTTTTGAAAATGAAATCTTAAATTTATTTTACTTTTTCATTTGAATAAAGTCAGAATGAGCAGTCTGGAAGAAGAAAATGAAAAAGCAGTTTGTATTATTTATTACTTATTTTAGTTTCGAGTCAAAATATGAAAAAGAACACATATTTTAACATGAATTGCCAATATGTTTCCATGATATTCTACATTTTTTTCCAATTTTTTTAATGTTATTTTTCTACATATACCAACAACCTCTCATTCACATCAGGGCAATTTAATCCTTATCCTCATGTTATTTTATCGTGATTTCAATGTCCTCCTCCAATCCTGTCCTGTAATCGTATTTATTCCACATCCACGTGCGCATTTGATAGTTCCCAGAGTCCACGTGAGCGTTTTTCCAATCAGGAATCAAATTGAATAATCGCAGCGCGGCAGAGAGAGACGGATCGTCTGATCTGGATAGAAAAGGTCACTGGACAGGATGACTAACGTGCATTAATTGAACTAAATTAATTCTTTTAATTTTAAATTCTAATTACACGCCACTCCTCGGAAACTCACAAACTTTGCGTGGGGGTGGGGGGTTATAGTAATATTACTATTTTTAATATTAAAATTAAGAATAAGAATAAGAACAACTTTATTTATCCCGAAGGAAATTGTTGTGCTAGAGTTTCAGGTAAAACATAACAATAATAAATAATAGTAGGAAATTGTATAAACAGTATAAAAAAGGGTGGAGAATAAGAAATACAAATAAAACGATAAAGTAACAAGTCAAGGCTATAAAGTGTCTTAAGGTGTTAAGTTCCAGGTGAAAGATAAGGAGTGCACAAGAGTATAAAAAAAAATTAGCACAAATATAGCAAATATAGCTGTTATGAAATTAAATATTGCACAATTATGAATATATATACAGATAAATAATACAATTTACAGTAAGTGGGTGAGATTTATACATATATATATACATATACATTAATTATCATATATAATGATATATTAATTTACAAAAATTAATATTTATTATTAATATATAGATATAATATTAATATAGTAATGGTAAATTACTGTTTAGTAATAAAACGGTAATAAATGATAAAGCCAAAGAGGGAAACAAGAAGAGCCGTTGAACTTTGTTCGGAAATAACCAAATCAAGTCATTTATTTCCCCCTCAAAAAATGTATTTTAATTTAAAAATGACCTCCTTGAAATCCCTCGCTGTGTAATAACCCAGGTACTGGATATAATAATATGATATAATAATATAATAAGAGTAAATTACCGCTTAATAATAAAGTGGTAATAAATGATAAAACCAAAAAGGGAGACAAGAAGAGCCGTCAAACTTTGTTCGGAAATAACCAAATCAAATAATTACCCCCCCCCCCCCCCCAAAAAAAAATGTATTTTTAATTTAAAAATGACCTCCTTGAAATATAAACACCTGAATTCACATGCGCGCCAGGCGGCCAGGTTTCGGAGCCAGGTGCTTTCTGCCCGTAGCCGTCGGGACAAGGATGAGTGTGTGTGTGCACGCGCACGTACGTGTATGTGTGCGCACGCGTGCTCGTGCGTGTATCCCAACCTAAAGCATTACTGACAGCAACAGGGCCCCGGTGCAGCAATGAGCCATTGTTTTCCTTGGCAGAGATTAGCGGCCCCCAGGGGCCCGTGCCACAAAGAGAGCTCTGTTACCCACTAGAGTGCTTTATTGTGCCCCAAATTACCCCCGTGGAGAGGTGGGGTGGCGTTGGGGGGGCTGGGGGGGGACGGCATGGCGAACACGGAGGATGCATAATGTCGACGAGCGGAATGACAGCTGCTCGGTTGTGCGATCCTGAGCGTCAGGCGTCGATCGGAGCCAAAAATAAGGAAATAAAAACAACGGCGCCGGGGCTCATCTCCTCCTTTTTGGCCCCCCCTTTTTTTTTTTTTTTTTTTTAAAAAAAAAAAGCCCTGGGAAGGAACATCCCCGAGGTTCCTCGGCGACGGCTCGGAAACCACTCGCAAAAAAAAAAAAAAAAAAAAAAGACGAATGGGGTCATGTCGACAAAGAGCAATAATCTTCTTTTCTCCGCCGCCGACAAAAAAAAAAAAAAAAAAAAAAAAAAAGGGTGGGGGAGGGAGTTTGGCGATCGGCGGCGGCGGCGGCAGCGGCGGCGGCATCCCGGGGGGACGGATTCTCAAAAGCGTGGAGATCAAAAGACTCTGACTGACAAAAGCTGGCCTTTTTTTTTTTTTTTTTTTCTATCGCAGAGGCGAAATTATAGTCATTAGCTACAAGCTGACGGACGATTTGAGGAGTTGAACTGCAAACCCAAAGGGGGGGGTGAAGAAAAGAAGGTTTTGGGTGGTGTACGTACAGGCGGGGGGCCCTCGGCGCTCCGGACGGCACGCGACTGATCGGATTTGAGAGGCGCCGGAGGAAGGAGGACTTTTTCTAACATTGAAAACGCCAAAAAAATCCGAAACTCCCAACGTGCTTCCTCCAGGCGGCGCGTTAATCCCTTAAAATCCTCATTCTGACGGGGGTTTCGGACAACAAAAAGATGATTTTCAGGTTTGCCGCAGGTGAGCGTTTTTCGCTAACAACATGTTGGACGCTACATATTTTTCGGGGGTTCCTCCCAAAGTCCAAACACATGCAGGAGTGGACATCCAAGATGTGTTTGTTTATATTATGTGTGAATGAGTGAGTGAATTGCTTATATATGACTGATTGTATGTCTCTATATCATATTAATATTAATATATAAATATTCCCGAAGGCTTGTTTTTTAATGCAGGGTGCTTGGTTTCCAAGTGGCTTCATTGGAGAGCCGGTTGCCGCGGCTACGCGGGAATCACCCGTCGGGATAAATCCATATTTTAAGTCGGTCTCCTGGTATTGACTGTTAAATTCAGCTTTCTTTTTGGTCATAGGTTCTTCTTCTGTAAGTTAAGTTAAGTTAAGTTAAGTTAAGTTAAGTTAAGTTGAGTTGAGTTGAGTTGAGTTGAGTTGAGTTGAGTTGAGTTGAGTTGAGTTAAGTTAAGTTCGGTTAAGTTAAGCTGAGTTAAGTTGAGTTGAGTTAAGTTCAGTTCGGTTAAGTTATGTTAAGTTAAGTTGAGTTAAGTTCAGTTCGGTTAAGTTAAGTTAAGTTAAATTAAGTTAAGTTAAGTTTAGTTCAGTTCAGAATAAGTTTAAGATAAGATACTTTATTTATCACATGGGTGAAATCCGTTTGTCACAGCAGCACAACAATAACAATATCAATTAATAGAAATAGAAATAGAGGAACACAAGTTACAACAACAGCAAGGATAAAAATAGATCACAGAATGACAATAACACTAAGGACAATAATAGAGACAAAATGAAAACAACAACAACAAGGATAAAAATACAGACAAAATAACAACAACAAGGATAAAAATAGAGAGACAAAATGACAACAACATGGATATTAATTGATAACAGAATAACAACAAGGGTAAAAATAAATAAGCAGGGTGAGAATGGAGTGACAACAACGAGGATAAAAAAAGGAGAGATTTTTTTTCAAAATAAAACATTTTTCAGGCTCGGATAATAAATAAAAAAGATATAATGTAAGTTATTTATTCTTTCTGTGCGGCCTGACACCAAACCACCTGCTCTATAAGATGTGTGAATGAAAGAATGAATGGTGCAATATTAAATAAATGCAATATTAATTATTCATGCATGTCTAAAATTGAATAAATGATTGTATCTATGATTTGATAGATCTATGATCTATGATGAACAATCTTGAAAGCGTCAGAGATTTATCTGCATTAGCTGCTTGGATATGTGTAGCAGAGCAGAGATTGTTTTTTTTTTTTTTTTAATCTTCATGAATGGACGTTAACATCGAGTGTGTGTGTGTGTGTTACATTTAGGGGCGGCATTCATTATTTTGATTTCACAACCTTTTTTTTTTTTTTTTTCCCCGATAGGCCGATGCAGTGCGATGTAATGATAATAAAGCAACAGAATTTTTTTTTTTTTTTTTTTTTTTAGGTCGGATCAGGAGGTGCAGAGGGTGTGTGTGTGTGTGTGGGGGGGGGGCTCGGCTAGTATGCAGAACGGTTCGTTGCCCTCCGAGTGGCCAGAGCGGTGAAAGGCTGGTGGGCAGGAGTGACTCAGCCTCCCCCTCCCCCCCCCCGAAGCTTGGTATTCCTCTCATAGCGTAGCCCCCGGGCTCTGGTCGATGTCCTTTTTTTTTTTTTTTTTTTTTTTTTTTAAAAGATCCCAGGCCTTCCTGGTGCCCCCACCCTCCCCCGTGCACATTTTTTAAAATTAAATCCAATTAAAAAAATTCCGACTGTTTCAGGTTGGGAGGGGGTGTCAGCAAAACACCCTATTTAGGTGTTTTTTATAAATTCTCCATTAGCGCTAATATTCCTCCCACTCCTCCACAACAACCCCCCCCTTTTTTTTTTTTTTTTTTTTTTTTTTTTTTTTTTTTTTTTTTTTTGGAGTGTCCCGCTCAGCTGGCCAGCGCCTTTTCAATCTTCGCCCGGGGTGGAATTGTCCCCTGCATGTCAAGTGTAGCCATGGGTTCGGATGAGAGGTGCTTTTCAGGTTCCCCCAATGGCGCTGTTCTTTATGTTCCCGATGACCAAACACAAACACGTGGAGAGGAAGAAAAAAAAAAAGAGAGAGAAAAAGCGAGAAGGAAAGAAGGTAACGCCGGGAGAACCCTTTTTTTTTTTTTTCCTGAGGAAGCGGTGCAAGTTATGTAAATTTATGATCGCTATCATCAATCGCTCTACAGGCGCCATCGCCCAAATGACGTTCCCCGAGTATCTGACGGATTTTTTTTGCTCTTTTTTTTCAACCAGACAGACAACGGCGGTTGGTACGCAAGATCTCAGTGCTTTACACTGAATTGCATTCACCCGTTCACCCTCTATTTGTTGAAAAACAGACTCAAAACCTTTAAGTTAGCGCTAGGCTAGCCCATGGTAATGCTGTATCAGGCTTACCCCGGTGAGGGATATCCCATGATGAACCTCACGACGTTCCTCTGACTAGCCTCCCATCGTCTCACACTCTTGTTTTGCAGCTTCTCAGGTGGGATTATGACTATTAACGCTATTAATGTGTCATTACACAGTTATTACCGTGTAACTACAGCGCTATTTTTTTTTTTTAGCATTAGCTCGTTAGCACCTTGCTTTATAGCTCCCCGTCCCTCCATCTTCACGGTCGAGGTAGAAGGTCGCCCACATTGAGCTCATCGGGGAACGTCGGGTTCCTGTACATTGTCGACTTCGCAGAGGATCTCGAATTCAAGATTCAGTTTTCCGGGCCTTTCAAGTCATGATCGAGGGAAACTCTCGTCCAAATTTCAGACCGACTTTCATCATCGGTTCCAAACGCCCCGCGCTAAATTTAGCCACCTAATCCGATTCTCGGAACACGAGGGTTTGGTAAAACTTACCATCCTCGGATGAACGTTTCCATCGGCGGGCCGGGACTCCGTTCCCCTCGCGAGACGCGGATCAGATGATCGACTCGGCCGCCCCCAATTTGATCCGCGCTAAATGCGATTAGCTCTGGTATCCAACGGATGTTCTCGCGAATGTCAGATTCAGATTGGCGGACCTCGACTCCAGCCCTTTTTTTTTTATGTTGTTTTTTTTTTTCTACCATTTTCTCCTCGATTGTCCGACCGACCGGAGACCTTTGGTCCAAAAGACGTCTGAAAGCCCCGTCTTCCAAGTTGCACAGTAACCAAACAGATCAATTTTGACGACCCCCCCCCCCCCCCCACGAGGACACCGGAGTCCAAAGGTGGTGCTTCAAAGACGGGGGTGGGAGATGAAACGGTCCTGCTGGGAGTCCTTAAACCTGCTCCTGCACGCCATTTGAACTTGGACGAACATCAAACCTCCCGTCCTTTTAATTGCCCCTAGATAAGAAGAGCATCAAGACCCCTTTGATTCCCGCGGGACGTCTGACAAGCTTTCTGCACTTCCTCTTGTCCCTGAGATCCGTTCTAAACACCCGACCACCTCCTCTTCCAACCCAGATTGGGATCTAGCGGGAATACGTTTCAAAATAAGGGTGAAATTTGCGACACGGAGGAGTTGGATGACGCGGGAAGGCGATTTTATGTACCGCAATTTCTGGACTATTGAGCGCACCTGAATATAAGCCGCACCGCCTAAAAATCAATATATGTGTACAGTGATCCCTCGCTTATAACGCGGTTTACTTTTCACGGTTTTGCTACTTCACGGATTGGAATTGTGTGTTGTGTTCTGCATTCTGATTGGCTAAAAAGTCACTCCGCTTCTTCTCTACTTGTGCATCAGTAACGTTGCAGTTTAATACGAACACATACGCAAAACAGCTTGCCGAATTTACATTACTTACCCGCAAATTCTCTTGCAATTTCGAGTTTCTCTTAAACCCAAAATGTTGACTAAATGCTCTGGAGCGACAAAAGCACCTGCGGCAGGACCCAAAAGGCAGCGGAAGATGCTATCTATAGCAGATAAAGTTAAACTTCTGGACATGCTAAGGGAAGGTAAAAGCTATGCGGCTGTAGGTCGGCATTACGGAATTAATGAATCTTCCGTTCGTTCCATAAAGAAGGAAGAAAAAAACATAAGGACGACAGCAGCAATAAGTTTCGTAGCAGCAATAAGGTTTCGGTGGGCGATGCTAATCTCCGCAATTTGAAGCCTTCTGTTCACATCGATGATTAGAATTATTATTTGACAGTACAGTACAGAAGTTATTTGTTGAAAAAAACGTTTCTAAAGTACAGTACTTTTGTTTGTGAAACAAATGATTGAGCCTTTAAAATGGTTTGTTCTTCCTTGTCAATGTATTATAGAGTATTTAGTTGTATAATAATTGTAAAAAAAAGTAAAGGTTTCTACTTCACGGATTTTGCCTATCTTTTTTTTGGAACGTAACCCCCGCGAAAAACAAGGGTATAATGTACATATGTAGGCCACACTTGTATGTACACACTTGTCCCGAATCACAGACAAATTGGCCTTCAAACAGAGTTTTTTAACTAATTTTAATCAATCTGTAAAGGAGCCTTGGCGCACGAACACAAAAACAGGTTTTGTAGCATAGTGGCAGTCTTGCATGCTACTCCGCGCTGTTTACGTCGTTGTGTTCTACTGTTAAATGCTTTTTTTTTTCAGTACGTTAGCCCTCATTATGGCTCCAAAAAAACCAAAACCCGCTGGGGATAGTTGTGTCAAGAAGAAGTTAAGAATTACAGTTGATCCGAAGAAGGAAATAATAGCTAAACTTGAGATCTTGCGCTATGACACTGCTAAGTTAACCATCTGTACAATCCTGAAGAACAAAGATGTGCTAAAGACAGAGGGCACGGCTAAAGGGGCGGCCAAGTTAACAATGCTACAGTTTCATATGTTAGAAGAAATAGAAAAGTGATTGGTAGTATGGATTAATAAAAGCTAGTTTAGCAGATAGCATTAGCATTAGCATTAGCCTTCACACATGCATATGTGTGAAAGCTTTACTTTACAATTTAAAGAACATGATTGATTTTTACATCTTTCAACGGGCCGCTAAAAATTGGATTCCGGAGCACCAAACATGCTCACACTAACAATACCAGACGGGTATTTCGCCATCAGATTACCAAACTAATAATATCACAACAATATCACTTTCAACTTGCAAAATATCTATTTTAAAGCCTATTTGTATATTTTATATATATTGTCTATTTGTACAGTTTTAAATTTGTATTGTCTTCCCAGGACTACAGAGGGAAATTAGCTATGAGCTAATCTGGTACAAACATCTCTGCCTCTGTGCTTAATGTAATTGTACACTGTCCTAATAAACTTTTTAAACTAAACTAAACTAAACTTTTGCTGATTTAGCAAAGAAAAAGTCGCATGCAAGTACTGGTAAGACGCCAAAGAACACCTGAAGTGAAGCAATGATTAAAGTTAGCTTGAATTCCTTTCTGAGTTTTTACCACAAATAAACCCATAAAACAGTTTCAGTGGGATTTAAACGGGAAACATTAATTTGGTTTGAGAACAAAGAACAAATCTAAATTTGTAATTATATTTTCATTGCTATTAGTATTTTTATTACACAGTGGAACCTGGGTTTCCGAGCGTCCCTATTTACGGGTAAATCTGCCGTCCAACAGAGTTTTTGCTCTGTGCACGAACACGTTAACAAACAAATTGTTTGCTAATCCACGTTTTTACGTCGTTCATCGTAGCATTCTATTGTAAACGCTTTTTTGTGCTCTTTAAAGTAAGCTTGCCTCCTTGTGGCTCCCAAAATGGTTCTCAAAAAGTGCTAGTGCTAGTGGTGTTGAGAAGATAAGAATTGCAGTTGATCTGAAGAAGGAAATAAGTCACATGTCTGTACGATCTTGAAGAATAAATACGTCCAAGACGGCTAATGTGGCGAAAACATTAATAAGCAAAGGTCTCAAGTACTAGAAGTTGAAATGTTAGCATTAGCTTGGATTAATGAAAGATAGCTTGCTAGAGATAACATTAGCAAGCTTCTCAGAAGCAAAGAAGGATGTACTTTTTCTGACTTTGCGAAGGAAACAAGGAAAAAGAACACCAGAAATACGGCAATAATTAAGATTAGCGTTACTCTCGTTGCTGCAAATAAACCTATAAAAAAAGTTTCAAAAGAGTGCAGTATGTTTTTTGGAGAACGGATAGATGGGATTTACGCCGATTTCAACGGGAAACATTGATTTAGTTCGAGAACATTTCGGTTCGCGCATGTCTAAGAACGAATTAAATTCATTGTACGTTGTAAATGACATTCGAATGAATGAGTGAGTGAAAGGTTTTATGTCTCTAAATGGGCTCCAGCTGAGGACAAGCGGTATAGATGAATGAATGAATGATCCAAGCAAAGCACTTTGAACAACCTTTTCCCCCTAACTGCCGTTAAATGTTACATGTTTGTATCTGAGATACGACTCAGAGGCCGCTTTCACCGCTTTCTCCTCTGCAGCCACGGGTGTCAGGACGCGTTACCGGCGCCGGATGCGGCGGCGGCGCCGGCCCTCGTCTTGAGGTTTCGGATCTCGACAACCTTAGCTAACGGGCTTTTGGTTTTCTTGTTTTTCGCCTGGCTTTTCTCAGAACGACGTCCAGGAAGTTGTTAAAAACACACACGTTGAAACAAGCCGTGGGGCTCCGTGTGTGTGACGGCATTACCGTTCCCACCACCACGGGTCTGCGTAAGCCCCTTAATGATAATGCGGCATACAGTCTGGCCCCTCATGATTGCCCCGCAGACTGACAAAGTCACTCATGACCGTGGATTAGCGGCCCGCGAGTGCCATGTAGCACTTAGCGCTAGCGCTACTCCGGAGCTGTCAAACTCATTTTCACACAGGGCCACTTCAGCATAATGTGACAATAACGGTATAAATGTAAAAAAAAAAAAAATGTAATGTAATGTAAAATAAACAACTACTCCTTATTGTTAAATTACTCTGGGTTTATTACCCAATCAAATCCAAAATTAATTGAATTAATTAATAAATTATTATCAAATGAATTAATGAAAAATTGAAATAAAATAAAAAAAAATGTCGGTTGCTCTGTTACATCTTTTTAAGTTAACAAACGCACATCAACCAATGATCAGTCTATCCAAGTGAGTAAAGAAAAATACGTTAAAGCACGTTATGACGTTATTGTCTCAATTTGAGAGGGGCAGAATAACGGAATAAGTACAACCAACAATTTTGAGCTGCTAAGAACATGTGTAAACATAACGCCACATGCATTCCACCTGCACACAAACAACGATCTCCAGCTTTGTCGCTAAGCTAAGGGGGGGGTCGGGGAAGCTAATTCTTCCTGCAATGCCGTTTATACGTCGCAGCGATTTTTAAATCAGAATGACGATGGTGTCTGGAAGCTGTCTGAAGCTAACACGTGCATACGAAGTAGCATAACAGCCTTGATTGTCGTAATAACAATAATAACACAATTATGAGTTGGAAATCCGGTTTAAAAGTATTACAAATGTATTTCTTTGCATGTAATCATCCATCATTTTTTTAGCCATATTTTAAAATAAAATTGCATCTCAGGTTTCGTCGCTAAGCTAGGAGGGGCTGCTAAATCCTCTGGTGACGCCATTTGTACGTCACAGCATATCAGAGCCGCCCAGCTGGTTGTCAACCCAGAAATGTAATGGTGATGCAGTTATTGACACTTTATATACAATACTTGTATATGAAGTGTCATAACGGCGTCCAGAACTTTGTTATAACATTGTAATAACAAGGTAATGAACCAAAAAGATGGACATTCGGTTGCACAAGTGTGTTTTTTTAATGGATTAATGGCACGCGTCACGTTCTAATTTTCCCTTCGTACCCCCGCTTGTTTATTTCTTCTCCGATCCGTTTATTATCATGTAGTAAGTCTGCAGTTTCTCGGCGTCCCGCCCCGAGTGGGTGTGTGTTTGCAGACAGATGTGTGAGCGTCAGACAGCTGCTCCCTGAGGTGAGTTGGAGCACCTGTGCTTTGAGTCACTCACACACACACACACACACACACACACACACACAGGCAGACGAAAACACACACGCAGGTTGTCTGGCCCTGGGATTACATCTTGGAAGAATCATCAGTAAAGCCACGCCGTGATTTTGTAATAAACACTCCAGCAAATAGTTCCACGTTCTACAACATTTAAGTTGTAGTCGTTTTACTTTTTTTTTTAATGAATTTGCTCTTAATTTTCTGATTTAATTTCTTTGTTGAGCTGAAAAGGACTCTGGGCAAGGAACAAACCATCACACCTGACCTTTGACCCCTGCTTTCTTGCATGAGATTTTTTTACTTTTTTTTTCAGATGGATCAGATAATATTAGCGCTTAAACCGCTAAGATATAAATATAACTATTCATATTTACAACCACATCACACACATTCACACATCATATAAATATACAACCATTCATGTATTGAATGGCGTATTCACCGAACCCTCTTTATTGGAAAAATAAAATGTGATTTTTTTTTTTCAAATTCAACACATAGGTACATGTTTTACTGGTGCACAAAATAAATGTGATCAAAGAAAAAAAACAGCAAATATTTTTTTCAGATAAAAACAAAGTAGTAGCAGACGCTACATGTGAGCCCATATTGTGCACTTTCTGTTTTTGCCCGACATAATTAGTATGATGGGAATAAAATATCGCATTATATTAATATCAAAATATCACAACAGTCACAAGTTGACCACTGAGCGCGCCAAAATCCCTGCAACAATAGCCAAGCTATTTAGCGTGATTTAGCAAGTGTCATCATGAATTATATGGAATTGCGTGCTTTTGATGGATTTAAAAAAAACAAAAAAAAACAAAAAAAAACAAACAAAAAACAAAAAAAATCTGGATTTTATTTTTTTCTACCTGGAAGGTGCGGTGGCTTTATGAGGAGAGCTCCTGTACCACGACGCGCCGAGTAGTTTCCCCATGTGATCTGCTAAGGAGAGGGTGTTAGCCCTCCGCGGCTGCTAAATATGTTGATGATACCCTTTGTGTGGATTTTCCGCTAAATCCCCCGTGGCTTTACCGCTGCTCGGCGGGACTTAAACACGGCCCTTTTCCTATTATTGCGAGGGATTCTGGGCGAAGCCGGAGCTACAGTTACCACTGATCCCGCTGGTGTTGGGAAAGCATGCAAAGCATCTGGGTCCACCCCTCCTCACCCGCCCCGCCGCGACAGCCCTGTTACTCACGGTCGATAATCCCCGCTAGTCCTGAGAGAAAACACACCCGGGGGTGGGAAGTCGCGCGCTGAGCGTGTAGCGTCGGTGTTAGCCCTAATGCTAACCTGTCATATCATTCATTCATTCATTATCCAGGCAGACATTCGACTGTTCACTTCCTTATTCACGCGTCATTTACACATGCAAGAATTCACTCATTCATTAGCATTATATGTAGAATGCAAGATTTTACCCGTTAATTAGCATCATATAGAGACATGCAAGAATTCACTCATTCATTCACATATCAGGTTTATAATACCATTCAATCATTCATTCACGTCATACACAGACATGCAAGGTTTCACTCGTTCATTAGCGTTATATAGAATGCAAGATTTCACTCATTCATTAGCATCATATAGGTGCAAGAATTCACTAATCCATTAGCATCATATATAGAATGCAAGATTTTACCTGTTAATTAGCATCATATATAGACATGCAAGATTTCACTCGTTAATTAGCGTCACATAGAAATGCAAGAATTCACTCATTCATTCATGTGTCAGGTTTGTAAAACCAATCAGTCATTCATTCACGTCATATAGAGACATGCAAGAATTCACTCATTCATTAGCGTTATATAGAATGCAAGATTTCACTCATTCATTAGCATCATTTATAGAATGCAAGATTTTACCTGTTAATTAGCGCCATATATAGACATGCAAGACTTCACTCGTTCATTCACATCATTTATAGACATGCAAGATTTCACTCGTTCATTATAGTCATATAAACATGCAAGAATCCACTCATTCATTCACATGTCAGGTTTATAATACCATTCACTCATTCATTCACATCACATAGAGACAAGCAAGAATTAACTTGTTCATTAGCATCATATAGAGAATGCAAGATTTTATCCGTTAATTAGCATCTTATAGACGCAAGAATTCACTCATTCATTAGCATCATATATAGAATACAAAATTTTACCTGTTAATTAGCGTCAGATATAGACATGCAAGATTTCACTCATTCATTAGCGTCATACAGCCAAGCAACAATTCACTCATTCACTTATGTCATATAGAGCCATGCAAGATTTCAATTGTTCATTCACGTCATATAGAGATATATGAATATTCACCCTCTCACCACAAGTTGTGCGGAAACACATAAGCATTCACCCTCTCATTTACGTGTCATACAAGTTAGAAAAACCATTCACTCATTCATTCACACATCATGTATTGAATCATATATTGAATCATCATAAATGAATTCACTCGATTCACATTTATAGCATTTTAGCAACATATGTTTTAACAATTCATTCATTCATACATCATATAGAGACAACAATTCACACATTCATCCACAGGTCATAGAGACATGCATATATTCACCCTCTCATTCACACATCATATAAATATATAATTCATTCACATCATAGTGAGACAATCATAGTTTCGAGACACACTTAATAATTCACTCAGTCATTTATATGTCAGATAGAGACAAACAACCATTCACTCATTCATTCACACATCACATTGATGACATTAAACAATTCACTCCCTCATTGACACGTCACATACGATTGTCCGTCGTCTGAATCTTAGTTGTATATTTCTATACAACATGTGAATGAGAGAATGAATAGGCTACGTCTCTGTGAAATATAAATCAGAGGGTGAATGTTGAAACATTTCTATTTGATGTATGTATGTATGAATGAATGAGTGAATTCTTGCATGTCTCTAAATGATGAGTGAATTAGCGGGTGAATTGTTTTATGTCTCTATATGACATGTGGATGAATGAGTGAATAGCTGCATGTTTCTATAAAATGTAAATGAATGAGTGAATAGTTCAATTCTCTATAAAACATGTAAATGAGAAGGGGAATAGTTGCATGTTCCTATAAAACATGTGAATGAGGGTAAATACTTGCATTTTTCTATAAAACATGAATAAGTGAATTGTTTCATGTCTATCAAACATGTGAATTAGAGGGTGAAGTTGTATGTTTATACAAAACATGTGAATGAATGAGTGAATAGTTGCATGTTTCTATTAAATGTGTGAATGAATTTGTGAAAAGTTGCATTTCTTTATTAAACATGTGAATGAGAGGGTGAATAGTTGCAAGTTTCCATAAAACATGTGAATGAATGACTGAGTAGTTGCATTTTTCTATAAAACATGAATGAGTGAATAGTTGCATGTCTATAAAACATGTGAATGAGAGGGTGAATAGTTGTATGTTTATATAAAACGTGAATGATCGAGTAAATAGTTGCATTTCTTTATTAAACATGCGAGTGAGAAGGTGAATAGTTGCATGTTTCTATGAAACATGTTAATGAATGAGTGAATAGTTGCATGTTTCTATAAAATGTGTGAATGAATTCGTGAAAAGTTGCATTTCTTTATTAAACATGTGAATGAGAGGGGTAATAGTTGCATGTTTCTATAAAACATGTGAATGAATGAATGAATGAATTGTTGCATTTTTCTATAAAGCATGAATGAGTGGATAGTTGCTTTTTACAAAACATGTTAATGAGAGGGTGAATAGTTGCAAGTTTCTATAAAATGTGTGAATGAATTAGCAAATAGTTGCATTTCTTTATTAAACATGTGAATGAGAGGTTGAATAGTTGCATGTTTCTATAAAACATGTGAATGAATGAATGAATTGTTGCATTTTCTATAAAACGTGAATGAGTGAATAGTTGCATGTTTCTATAAAACATGTGAATGAGAGTGTGAATTGTTACATTTTTCTGTAAAACATATACATGAGAGGGTGAATAGTTGCATGCTCGTATAAAACATGTGAATGAGTGAGTGATTAATTGCATGTTTCTATAAAACTTGTGAATGAATTAGTGAATAGTTGCATTTCTTTATTAAACATGTGAATGAGAGGGTGAATAGATGCATGTCACTATTAGAAATATTAACGCCGAGGTAAATGTTGGTATTTGATTCATGACAGGGTGAATGGTTTTAGGTCCATATATGGCCTGTGAATGAATGAGTGAATGATTGCATATTTATATACTATTTGTGAACATTAGTGTCTCTATATGAGGTGTGAATGAGAGGGTGAATGTTTATATCTCCCGCTCAGTGCAGGATAAGCGATCCAGAATGAACGTGTGAAATGTCATACTTAACTTTCGCATTTTCCAGAGCCTCTCAGCCTGGAGCGCCATCGCATTTTATTTTTGTTTATAGCTCTTAATGCTAACTGAGTCGGCCCGAGTCCTTCCCAAAATACCCGCTTGGTCTCTCAGAATCAGCCGCCTCCTCAGCACCTGACCCAGGAGGCCCAGTCTAATCGTCCCGCCGCCGTCCAGACCTCGCCACCCATCCTTACCTCAGCTGATATGCTCGTCGCGGCGGGAAGGAAGTGGTCGAGATAGCGGAGGCGTTTCTCATGTGGCTCGGGGGCGTGAGGTAACGCCACAGGAATCTCCGGCGAGGCCATTACCTCAGTCTGCAGGCCGACGAGTCTGCGAAAAATGTAAAAAAAATAAGCCGGACGTTGCCTTTTTAAGGCTTCTCTTCGATCATCTGAGGCGCCGGGTTCTAATACCTGATTCATCGTTTAATTGCTTTTGGATTTCAAACGGAGGATCAAACGAGGATGAAGGTTTTGCACCATTAGGAAAAAAAAAACATTTTATGACATGTTTATACGTTTAGCCCTATTACATGCACAAATGAAATATTAATTTGAAGAGTCGTGTTTTGTGATCACACATTTATTACTAGTTAATAACCCAGGCATATGTTATTAACGTGTATAAATTTTTAAATTTTTTTTCATTTTTGCTTTATCCAACAACTTCCAGTTTGAACTCAGGGCCCATATTTTTTTTCCTCTCACCCAATGAGAGCACGGACAGACTCCAGTTATAAGACTTCATTTATTACTAGTTAATAACACAAACATACTGTAGTAACACATGAAAATGGTATTTAAATTTTTTTTTTTTTTGCAGACGCACTGAAAAAGCACATGAAAAGGTGATTTTTTTTTTTTTTAAGCACATGTTTATGACTGCATGTTTAACCCTAAAACCTGCACAAAAGAAAAACTCATTTAAAGAGTCGTGCTTGAATATCACATTTATTACTAGTTAATAACACATGCATATGTTATTAACACATATTAATGTGATATATAGATATTATTTTTATTTTTGCTTAATCTAAAAACTTCCAGTTTGAACTCAGGGACAACAATTTTTTTCCCTCACTCAATGAGGCTCCAGTTCTAAAACTTCTTTTATTGCTAGTTAATAACAAAGACACACTGAAGTAACACATAAAAATGGGATTTTAATTTTCCTGTTTTTTTGCAGACACACTGAAAAAGAACATGAAAATGTGTTTTTTTTTTTTTTTTTAAAGCGCATGTTTCTGACTGCATATTTATATCTAAAAACTGCACAAAAGAAAAACTAATTTAAAAGAGTTGTGTTTGAATAACTCATTTATTACTAGTTAATAACACATGCATGATATAAATGTGATGTATACATTTTTTTAACATATTTGCGTAATCTAAAAGCATCCGGTTTGAACTCAGGGCCAACATTTTTTTCCCTCGCCCAATGAGAGCATGCCTCCAGTTATAAGATTTCATTTATTACTAGTTAATAACACAGACATACTTAAGTAACACATGAATTTTTTTTTTTTTTTTTGCAAAATCACAAGCTATCCGATGTGAATTCACTGCTGTTTTTTTTTTTTTTTTTTTTTTTTTGGGCCCGATCTATTGAGAACGTGCCATCGCCAGCGCTTTTGTCCTGCTGGTAAATAACAGATGTCAGATTCTCGATGCGCGTCAGATCCATCGGACGTGCGCGAGCGACAAGAGCCCGATGAGACTCAGAGCCGGTTCATCGAAAGCGTTAATCTCCCCTCCCCATCCGAGGCAAACCTGCGCCGCTTCCCGGCACGGCGGGGCCAGGAATGTTCCCCCGTCGTCGTCGCGGCGAGGAGGGAGGGGAGGGAGAGTCTCCACTCAAACAATAAAAGTATTTAGCCGACATTAAACGCGGCACAATGAGCGTCGGCTACAACAGGCGCCTTGTTGTGCGTGTCCCTCGGCGGCAGGTGAAAGATCCTGTTCCGCGGCTGCAACGCGAGATGGGGAGGGAGGAGAAGATGGAAAAAAAAGAAAAAAAAAAAATGAAGGTTGGGGTTGGGGAGGGGAAGGGAGAGCTCAGATGGTATCTGGGCTTCTGCATCATCTGAGCCATCAAAAACCATCAGAGCCCCGTGGGTGGTAAACTCACCCTGGTGCGGCGCCAAGACACTGCAGAATTAATTTGAATCTGGCCACACACACACACACACACTCGTTACCCTTGCATGTATAATGGATTTCTTTAATATTGAAGATCTGATTGTTAAACTCCAGATAAGGTTCCAGGGCTGTTCAAAATCCTTTATAATTTTCCCCCCTTTTTTTTTTTATTTCTTTATTCATCTATTTTTCTATTTATTTATCAGATTTTAAGCCATTTTTTAATTTTTTTTCTGATTTTTGCCAACTCATAAAAATAAGAATAAGAACAACTTTATTTATCCCGAAGGAAATCGTTGTGCCAGAGTTTCAAGTAAAACATAACAATAATAGATAATAGTGGGAAGGAGGGAGAATAAGAAATACAAATAAAATATAAAGTGTCAAAGTTAAGGCTATAAGTGTTTTAAGGTCTTGATATAAAAAAACATGATATGATTTAACATAATGATATAACATAAACTAATTGTCAAAAATAAGTTGCCAAAAATAGCGGAAAAAAAATGCAGGAAATCCATCTGAATTTCGCAAATTTGTCTTGAAAATAAAAATTTTAATCATGAATTAATGTTAATTATTACAATTTAATAATTAATTAGAATTATAACACAAAAAATATTGAAATTTAATAATTCATTAAGAGAAGAAAGTTAATATTTACTTTCTCATCACTGAAATGAATATTACCAACGTCTCATTGAATAAGATTATAATCAAATGTGTTTTTTTTCAAAGCCTTGAGGAGCCTTTATGTTTAAATCACACTTAAACCGCCCGTCTATGTGGACACGCTCAGCCTACACACATATATACATATATATGTGTGTTTATATACAATATATATACATTCCCATCCTCCGAATGAGATGGTATTAATATTTACACTCCCGACGCCGTGACTTCACACCCTCGGCCGAGGCTCAAACGGCGGCAAAGCCACCAAGAAGGCGGATAAATCTGGCCCTCTGGCGGGGAAGCCTTCCGCCGCCCTGGACGCCGGGCGTCGGAAGGCTTCCCCGCCGCTGTCCATCGCCCGGAGATACCGGGAATTT
>NC_141289.1:3187500-3315000 GCF_037954325.1 Fistularia commersonii | reverse complement strand
ATGAATGAGAGGGTGAATGGTTGTACGTCTATATAAAATATAAACAAAAGAGTGAATGGTGTTTTTTCCAACATGGCGTGAATGAGGGGGTGAATGATTGTAAGTTTCTGTTGAATGAATGAATGAAAGAATGAATGGTTGTAAATAATGCATGAATGAGAGGGTGAATGGTTCCATGTCTATATAACCTGTGGATGAATGGCTTTATGTCTATAAGATAAAATATAAAACATAAACAAAAGGGTGAATGGTTTTTGTTCCAATATGGCGTGAATGAGAGGATGAATGGTTGTTATTCCAATATACTGGTAAATAAGAGGGTGAATGGTTGCATGTCTCTATATAACGTGTTGATTAATGGATTTATGTCCATATAAAATATAAACAAAAGGGTAAATTATTGTTGTTCCAATATGATGTGAATGAGAGGGTGAATGGTTGTATGTTTATACAGCGTGATTGACCTCTCGTCCAATCACAGCCGGGATAGGCTCCATTCCCCTTGACCCTGAGCGCAGGATAAGTGGCCTGGCTAATGAAAGAATGAATTAGAATTTTATACATATATATTTTTTACCTTTTTAAATTCGCTATTAATCAGAATCTGGACGGGACGGATTCATGTCCTCGTCTTATCTTAAAACTCACCAAATAACCTTCCTGTCCAAAACGAACCGTAAACGTTAGTTTGCAATGGTTCTCCGGGTCGTTCGGTACCTGAGGCGTTGCCGCGGACGACGGAGGAGAGCCGTCTTGTCTTCAACGGCGGGATCGATTATTGCGCTCGTACCACCCGCTCCGTCGGAGTTTGTCGATGAAGTCGTCAGTCAGACTCCTCCGATATCGGACTTTTTTTTTTTTTTTTTTTTTTGTTTTATATCCGACCTCCTCCCCTCCTGTGCCGAGCGGACGTTTCTTTTCGCTTCGCTCTTCATCTTAGTCTCACGCCTGATGAGTTTTCCAAACGACGGCTAGGCGATCCTAGGGGGGGGGGGGACGAATCCAGTGATGAATCTCGGAACATCTGCTCATTTTTTTTCTGTTTTTTTTCGACCGCAGCAGTCGCCGCGGCGTTTTCGGAGATCGCGCCGCGTTGTAAATTTATACCGGCGTGCATGTTAACGCCGTCAGCCCCTGGATTAACCCCGAAACCCTCGGAGGTCAAGGGGGGGGGGGGGCCTAAAGCTGGAGGGGGGGGTCAAATCATCACAACAAATCGGACAGCGTCTTCTTAACCTCCTGGTGGGTTTTCCAGATCTGGCAACATTTTCCCCGCTTACGCCACGACCTGAGGCAACAATGAATGAATGCTAATACCGTTAGCGCTAACAGATACTCATAATAGAAATAACAATAGTTACAAGATACTATAACTTGTTTTCCATTACCCGGCGTTCGGGGAAAGGTTAAATCCCCGTTTAACTTGTGTTAAACGCAAGTTAACCCAATATTAACCAAGCTAGCCCAACCAGTTAGCTTAGCATCTTAGTGGCTGAAAGTGCTGTCGCCGCTCACGTCTTTTGTTTTGTAGCGAGTCACGAATGTTGGAGTTCATGTTGCTTGTTTTCTGTGTGATTTTGGGGTTTCTGGGAATTTTCTGGATGTGATTTGGGGGTGCAAGGATTTTTTTTTCCACCTGAAATTGAGCGGGAACAGAGTTGTATCGCTAGCGTGGCTGCGGCTAACGACACCCTATTGCTTATCAAACGAACGTTTTACCGTCAACCGGGTGTTTTCCCAGCCTAAAACCCCCACCACCTCCACCTCACACTTTTTATCACCTACTTCGGATACTCTTTGAGTACAGTAGATTGCTTTTAAGCTTCCTTGTACCCTCACCTACCCCTGTACAACTCCGACTTCGCCGTCTCTTAGTTTCGGATCCCGGACGAAGGTGATCCTACCGGGCGGTGGACAACAACAAGCGAGGGCTTTGTGTTTGGGAGGGGGTCAGGAGGTCAGGATGGTGGAAGGTGGGGTGAGGAGGTGAGGTGAGTTGACAGGGAGACATAGTTTGGGGAGGGCGGGTTGGGGGTTTTGGGTGACAAGGCTTCAGTTGTTTCGCTATAACGGGGAGGAACAACCCTGACATTATGACACCGTGGACACAGAAAAACACACCGACGCACACACACTCCGCTGCCGTGACCCCGCCCCCCAACCCCCACACCCACCCCACCCTCCCGAGAGAAAATAAAACCACTGATCAGGTGGAAACATTCACCCGCTCCCTTTTTTTTTTTTTTTTTTTTTTCCCCTCCTCCCCTCCGTAAAATACGTTTTTTTTTCACGGCTTGCGGAGGGATTTTCAGGGGCAAAAAAAAAGCATCATACATAAAAAAAAAATAATAATAATAATATTAACAAATAAAACTTTAAAAGTTTTGGGGTAAAATTAGCTTTCCTCTCATTAGCAAGAAAATTAAAAAAAAAAAAAAAAAAAAAAAGGAGCTATACCGAAGGCAGCCATTAAGAATGATTGGATTAATGATGTTTCTTTGCACGTTAGCTTTCAACAAGTATGCTTTCAAGTCGCCGGGGCGGGTTTTTTTTTTTTTTTGTCTTTCTTTTTTTTTTTTTTTTTTTTTTAAACTCCTCCGGTAATCCGCCTGTGAGCGAAAGAGGGAGAGGCGGAGGGGAGAGCTCGCAGGGACCACAGTCCACGTTCCTGCCCGAGGTCAAAATGTCACTGTGGGTTGCAGGGTAGAAGTAAACAGGAGTGGAATAAGCCTCCTGTCTTAAGAGGCCCGCGGCATAAATCCTTAGAATAAGAGAGAGGCCGCAAACACAGGGTCAGCTTTTAATCGCTGGTAATAGAAATCCTGTTGTGTTAGCTGAATAGAAGCCGCGTCTTATCAAAGGTCCCCTACTTAAACCTCTGGTGGCGGGATTTTGTGTTTTTAAAAAAAAAAAAAAAAAAAAAAAACAACTTGCGCCTTCCTCCGGGTCGCGCAGTCGAATGCAAACAATGCGAGGCAGAGGAATGCCCCGACACACACACACACACACACACACACACACACACGCCCTCACCCGGGGCTGTGAATAGTCATAAATTCATTAGCGGAGCGCGGCGCGGGCCCGATGCGCAGGAATGAGCGCCGCGGCGATGATAAACCAGTTGACCCCGTCAACTTGGCAGCTGTCATGACCTCAACCTGTGGAGGTTTCAGATGAGGGAGAAGGCGGTGGGACAATATTTGTTTAAGCTGATAACTAGAGGTTGTAGAGGTTGTGTGTGTGTGTGTGTGTGTGTGCATATTTAGTGTCTTGTTTATAGAGCACGGGACTGGGAGAGAGCATGTGTTAAAAACAACGGCGCCGGCACCTTCAAAAGGCCTGTTTATTCCAATAAGCCCCGCCTCCAAACTGGATTCAAATCAAATATTTATGTAAAAAAAATATAAAAAATAATAGCGGCCAATTTTTTTGAAGTAATTTTTCAGCTGTTTATTTTATTTTATTTTATTTTTTTATTTATTTTTTTTTTTATCAAATACATTTCAAACTAGTGCAACATGTATGGTAATTAATTGATTAATTAATGGATTGATTAATCAACTGGTAATCAAGTTAATCAACTGATTAACTTGATTAATTATAATTAATTAATTAATTGCGAAAAAAAAATCAATATTTTTAGATGCAATTAGATATTAAGGTGGCGCGGTGACGCACTTCTGCCACATGGAGTCCAGATCTGTGGATGAATGAGTGAATGTCTCTATGTGCTGTGTGAATAAGGGAAAAAATTAATTAGATATTAAAAACTAAACCCTCAGGGTGAAAATAAAAGTTCGGTTCTACCGGGTTGGAACTCTGGACCTCGACAGGTTCAGTTTTTTGGCCTCCGAGGACAGTTTTGGGTGACTTTCGGGTTACCAAGGAGACGAGAACCGGCCCAAACACCACACCGGGGTTTTTTTTTTTTTTTTTTATTTCCAGCTTTCAGCCGATTGCACGGAGGATTTCCAGGCCAGGTCGCGCTCTCGATCTCCTCGTCTTTTTCTTTTGCACAGGAATGCCGTGCCGTAGACCGCGGCGCGAGGGGCGGGTGCGCGGTAAACATGGCCCGCAGCAACCGCCGCCGCCGCCGCCGCCGCCGCCGCCGCCGCGCATCATTAACATTCCAAGCGCTGAGATTCTGGCACAGGAACACGACAGCTACACATCACCTGTCGACGCTCTGGCGAGGTGATTAAAAACGTCACTCAGCGACTGACGGATCATTTCTCATCGTGTCTGTCGGGGCTATTTGTTTTTCCAGGGGTCCCCAGGGGCCGCCCGGCCCCTCCTGCTGACTCATCCAGGTGTTTACCGCCGCCGCAGCCACCCTCCCTGTTTCGCCCGCCGGCCCGGCTATATTTAGCTCGGCGGTGTTTTGATGGAGTTCCTTCCAACATGGCCGCCGGCAGGTGTTGACACGCGGCACAAGAACCTGCCCTTTAGAAGAAAAAAAAAAAAAAAGAAAAATATTTACAAATACAGGAGAAGGAGCTGCAGAAACGGCTAATATAGGAAAAAAAAATAAAATAAAACATCGGTCGTCACGGTCGCGCCACCTCGACGCGTCTATATTTTAGTAAATACCCAAATCCCATATCCTGTCACTGCTGTTTTGAAAATTTCTAATCAAACACCAATGATGTACGCAACTTTTTCCCCTCCCTTGAAATTCCTTTTAATTTGCAGAGGAATGTAATTAATTACCGTAATCTTTAATCACTAGTAACCAGTAGTTGTTATTAATTCCGTAAATCGCAGTTACTTTGCACCTGCTGCATAAAATACGCAGGACAAGAACTGCAAAGAACTGTAAAATTGTAGTACTAGTAGTACACCTGGTATTGGTTAGTAGTTTTGGTTAAAGATATTCCCACTCTCCAGCATTCTCCAGCATGCCGTGGCCCCAGTTTACCTCTGACTAAAAGTATTGTGGTTTAGTTTATATCATTCCTTCATTTCATTTTAACCCCTTCGCCCATGCTTGATTTTGACGTTGCTCTGAAAGTTCAGACGCCCCAATTTTGGCCGTCAATCATCGTCAGACGTTTGGCTGTTTGCTGACACGTCTGTCAGTGATTCAACCGATTTCACAACGACTTTGTTATGAAAAAAAAAAAAAAAAAAAAAGTACCTTCACCTCCACAGAGCTGTTCTAGCGAGTCTCCCTTTCAGTGGGTTCTCCAATCTTTGACATGGATAGTCATTATAAGAACAGGATATTCTTCTTAAACCTTCAACATGGGCGCCACCGGTATTCGGAGTTTCCTCTGGAAGGAAGTTCTCAGAATATCGGATAGAAAATTTCCAAGAACTGTTGATCTGGGAGGCCAAACTTTTCAGTTTGGCCTTCCCGCAGGCCTTGAAACCCCTTGCAGACCAGAAAAGCTCGGACTTCCTTGGTCCATTCCTTGGTGGTTGTCAATTTCTTCTGGAGAAAACAGTCGACCATTAACAGAGTAAGCTTTTTAAAAAGGTTTGTATCTGGTAATGGCTTATGTGTTCCACCAATCGGCAAGTACCGACTGGTCCCTGGTGAACCATAAAAAGGCCCTTCCTGGGAGTAGAAGCTAAACTGTTTCTAGGAGCTGAGGTTCAAGTTGTACCTCTGCTGCCTGAAGGGCACAAAAGAGTTGCCTAGTTCCTGAAAAAGTTCGAGGAAGTGCAAAAAGTCGACTGTTTTACTGTTCTGCATTAAACCGGTATCGTAGCTAGGTAAGCGTAGCTACATAGCCTAGCGTTACGTGCTGTGTCTTCAAAAATGTGGACCCCATTTTTGCAGCAACGTTAAACAACAGCAACAATGGCAAGAAATTGAGTATTTTTATGGACCGATGATGAGGCAGAAGTATTGCAAGGGGTGACCCAGAACAGCAGGGCTGGGTAAATTGCAAGAGAATGGAAACCAGTTGAAATACTGAAGTACTATGAGGTATTGTTGTCATAGTCTACCTACTCGAGTATGGCACTTAGTGTTGCTTTTTCCACATCTCTTTGGAGTCCGAGGTGATTTCAAATCTTTCTACTCCGGATCCTGTTTCCGTTTTTTTCAGGCGGCGCGAACCGACGTTTTCACCTGTCAACATTGTCGCGCAAACGGGGCTTCTGGTAACTCCGGTAAACGGTTCGATTTCGGGCGTTACTTTCCGAGGAAGCTTGAACACATGATGCATTCAGGGCCCGCTGTTGAATTTCAGGTTTTTTTGTAAAAGCAATTTACAAATGACTGCCCACGTTGGCCCGACGCGGCGGACCACGTTTCATCATCGCCAGACTGAGATTACCAGAGTACCGAAAGCAGAGCCCTGTGGAACGCCCAAATTTATCCGCTTGTACTTTTTTCACATTCGTAGGAGCTTAAACCATTGTATCCGATCAACATGACAACCTTCTAACGGTTGGGAAGGATTTAAAATGCCGTCTGGTAAATTAAACGTGGGAAAACTTCGGAAAAAAGGAACATTCCGATTGAAGGACTACTTGGTACTTCTGGAGGGATGATTTAACCCGGCGGGCCTCAGTGGAACCCCACATGGAAACAATAAATTCAACAACATTTTTACACGTTTCACCTGAAACTCGTAAGTAACATATATAGCAGCGGGACCGGACGCAACGCGTGTAATACGAAACATGTATACACGACAATAAATTTAAAATCCAATATCCTCGGTAAATATGTGCAATATTGGGTTTATAGGAGTTGGACGTTTATGGGACTTTCTCTTCATTATCCTGTCAGAAGGAATCTTTCGGCGATCTCGAGTAAATCATGGAGCGGGAAATGCAAGAGACGGACAAAGCGCATCCATCAGAAAGATTTACAACTGGAGGAAATGGGAAATTCTTTTTTTTTTTTTTCTGTAACGCGGGGGGGGGGCAGCAAGATTTCTTTTCCATATGTAGTCCCTTTGGACTACAAGCCAAGCTGTATTAGATGCAGGTAATTATTTAGCTCCCTCCTCGTTAAGTGGAACATTCCATCTTCCGCTAGCAGGAAATTGTCTCACGCCATGGTAACGCATCCAAACAAGCGCTCTCATCTTCAAAAAAAAAAAAAAAAAAGGGACGTTTCCTTCGTTTCCAATTTGGCAAAGTGGTTTACGTGACCCTTTCAGCACGGAGTTGTATGCTCTTCCTTCATCAGAGCTTCTGTTTGGTTTAGCCCAGTTTCCTAACCTCTTATCTTCTCCCGAGTCCCCGGGTTCTCTCGTCTTGTAGGTTCCCATGGGGGACGGCTTGATCTACCGCCACAGTCCTACCACCGTTGTTCTACTTTACAAGTATTGAAGCTAGTAATGTATCCTTTCAGGACCGCACAGTGATACGGCACTTTCTCTTCACTGCAAGACGGTTCCTTTCTCCGTTGGGTTCCTTCAGGTTCCAAGAACATGTTTTTTTGGAGACCCCAAATTGTCCAGAGAGGTGAGCGAGAGGGTGAATGGTTGTATGTCTTGATTTGATATGATGCTTGTCCAAGTGTTGTTGAGCAAGGCACTGAACCCCTAACTGCACCCCTGGCGCTGTTCCCTAGCTACCTTCTCCTCATGGTGCACCCATGAGGGGTTAAATGCAGTGGTCAAATTTTGCTCCAATCAGATGGTTGGCGGTTAGATCCCTGGTTCTGCCTGTCGGCATGTTGGGATGGGGCAAGACATGTAGTCCCCGCTTGCGCCCGATGGCCTGGTTTAGCACCTTCAGGGTGTGAAAGCATGCGTAAAGGCTCTATTCATATGACGAGTAAATTTAAGGGTGAATGGTTAAATGCTTTTTAATCGACCGGCAACCGGTCCAGGGTGAATCCTACCTCTAGGCCAATGACAGCTGGGATAGGCCAAGTTGTTCCGAGGCTGATACTTCGACAGAGAAGCCGAGAAAGAAGAGGTAGATGACGAAGACGTCACCGACCCTTCCTCTTCCTCCCTGGTTTCTCTGTGGGTGGATTATGACGTCGTGTTAAACCGTCCCATTGATCGGTTTCTCCAAACAAAGTCAGATAAGAGTAATTTACCCAGGTTGGGGTCTCAGGAGAAGCAACCAAAGACGTCCCTTTCCGCCTCATCCGTGATCTGCAGGGACGGCGATGCATCGGTTAGCGCTTCCATCTCACAGCACGAAGGACCCTGGTTGATTCCCACGAGGGGACCTTTCAGTGTGGACTTTGCGTATTGGATGGATAAAACATGCGGCAGGTTAAATGGAAAAAATTGGGGAAAATTTGCCCCAAATGAGTGAGTGGATGTACCCTGCCTCTCACGACCCTGAGTGCAGGATAAGCGACAGAAGATTAGTTTTTATTTAAAGCAGCAGAAATGGAGAAGAATCAAAATAAATAGTAAAATAGCGAATAGTGAAAAAAAAAAAAAAAAGGATAAAAATAAATAAATTAATTAGTAATAATAATGGGTTAAAGGTATATAATATATGTAACATAAACACATGTGTATTTACAAGTGTGTATACAATTACATATATTTATGTATATAAATGAGGGTGCTTCTGTGCTTCACTGTCCTTGTGAAGAAGGAGCTGAGCTAGAAGCTCTCAATATATTATATTGAGAGCTATATATATATATATATATATAGAATGAATATATATTATATATATCATATACGTTCCTACCGTCGCCTATGGTGACCAGCTGCGGGTCGTAACTGAATAAATATAAAGGTCATGGATCCAAGCTGCTGAAATGAGCGTTCTCTGCAGAGACAGGGTGACGAGGTCATCCGTGGAGAGTCAGATGAGGTGGCGTCCTTCAATACAGCAATGTCTTCTTTTAAAAAATAAAAATAAAATATTAATAATACCAGTTATGAAATATTTAAGAAAACATTTTATTTTACATAAAACTGTACAGGTGACATTTATTCGACTAGATGATTCTTAAAACAGGAACTAAAAAAAAAAAAAAAAAAAAAAAAAAAAAAAAAATCACGTTTTTATTAAATAGAAAACCGAAAACAAAAAAAAGAATTAAAGATAAACCCGAGAAAAAAAAAACAAAAAAAAACAAACAAGTTTGCGTATTGTACAAAATAAAGAGATTGAAAATAGAGCTAAGAAAAGGAAATCATATATTATACCCTGATATAGTAGGCCTTTTCCAAACGCATATTTGTACACAAAAAAAAAAAAAAAAAAAAACTCAATGGCCTGGCCATCCTGGTACGACGTCTCGGCCTCTTTGGTTCCATTAATTAGGTAAAATACATCTGAAGACAAAAAAAAAAAAAAAAAATCAATTTACTTCTATAAAAATAACATTTCAATGGCAGTTCTTTTTCGTCGTTTGTCGATTTCTTTTTAATTTTTTTTTTTAATATTCGCCATGTATGTGTGTGTGTGTATGTTTGTGTGTGTGTGTGTGTGTGTGTATGTGTGTGTTCGCCAATCCCGCAACTTTTTCAGTGCAAAACGTCACGACAATCATTCGCTTTTTTTGAAGGGGGAAGGGAGGGGGGGGGGGACGGGAGCGAAAGATTTACATTTCAAGTATCGATAAAGAAGCGAGGGGCCGAAGAGAGTGTGTGTGTGTGTGTGTGTGTGTGTGTAGGGGGCGGGGCTTGAGACTAATGGACGTGGGTTGCTATACATTGCATAGTTGGCGTGGCACTTATTCTGCGATAGGACAGGACACTCGGTACCCTCGGAAGGCATTTCTTTATACAAGTGCTATTTCAGGGTGTGCATTTCAGTCTCTGCAAGTGCTGCGCCGCACCCGTGGCGCCCCCCGCTGGGCCGGAGGACCAAAAACAACCAAAAAAAAAAAAAAAATTAATTTACGAAAAAAGACGACCCCCTCCCCCCGTCCCGAACCCGTGGAGTCTCTCCCAGCGCACCCGGTGGGTTGGGGTGGGAGCGAAGTGCACTTATGAGATCTAAGTTCTTTGTCGGCGCCGTCGGCGGCGCTCCTCTGGGTCGGGTTGGGAGTAAGCGGGAGGGGCGACGGCTCTCCGTGAAGTCCGAGTGGGAAGTGCTCGTGTTCTGAGTTGTAGGAGCCGATGAAATGTTCAGTGCTTTAGGAAAAAAAAAAAAAGAATAAAATGTGCTTCAAGATGGTGGCGTCCGATCCCACTCCCCCCCCCCCTCGTCCTTTTTTCTCGTCTTCATCCGACGGGGAGGCGCCAGAGGGGAGCGTCGTTGTCGTTGTTGTTGTTTTTTTTTAACTAGAAATGGCAAACTAGAGCGAAAGTTTTTTGGTGAGAGTCATTCCCTTCTCGTCCCACCCGCCAACGGACGGCTGACGCCGCCGCTCGGCCCCGGTTGTATGCGCCGGTTTTCTAAGCGTATCTGCGTTTCATTATCGCCCAACTGCGTTTTAGTCAGTAATGTAATAAGTGAACATCGGAGGACCGAAAGCGGAGCCTTGCGGGACGCCTGTATGCTTTTTGTCTGCTCCGCGCCTCCGGTAGCTATGGATATATGGTATATGTGTACCGTAAGGTGACGTCCTGTTTGTACAAAAGGCCCGGGCGGGAGCGCGGGCGGGCGTAGGTGGGGACGGACGGAGGTCAGGCGCAGCCGCACTCCTCCACGATCATGTTGGGCACGTCCCTCTTCACGATGTTGTACTCGTCGTCGAAGTACAGCATGGACATGGTGCTCAGCTTGGTGGGGATGCAGCAGGAGTTGACCGACCCCGGGCTCATGCCTCTCATGCGGTACTGGTTGACCACGGCGGTGTGGAAGGAGGAGGCGGAGCCCGGGACGCCCGCCATGTAGGCCGGGCAGCTCCCCTCGCAGTAGTTACCGTAGTAACCGGCCGGCGCGATGATCCAGTCGTTCCAGCCGATGAGGCGGAAGTCAATGTAAAACTGCTGGCGGCAGCAGAGGCCGCCGCTGGTGCCGTCGCATTCCAGCCCGCGTTTGCGGATGCGGTGCTTGCCGTCCGCCTGCCGGGCGCGCACCACCAGGAAGGGCCGATGGGAGGGATCGGCGGCGTCCACCAGGACCGGCGCCACGCCGGCCGCCTCGCAACCGTCGCAGTGGACTTCCAGGTCCTGCCGCCGACCGCCCTTGCCGAACGCGGCGCGCACCGCCTCCAGGAGGGGGAAGGTGTGCCAACCGCTCCGTTTCAGATCCACCCGCTTCTCCACCAGAGCCCAGCGGCCGGTACCCCTCCCGCCGCCGCCGCCGCCGCCGCCGCCGCCGCCGCCTTCCGCCCCCCCACCAGCCGCCGCCGCCGTCGCCTCCTGGTAGTGGATCTTGACGGTCACCTTCCTCCGGAGCCCCTTCTCGGGTCCGGCCGGCAGCACTCGGAAGTAGAGCCACAGGTTGGCCTGGGAAGCGAACAGGTTCTGGTTGCCTTCGTTGGAGATGAGGAAGAAGAGGCTGGACTTGGACGGCGTGTATTCGTCTGCGGAGACAAAGAAAAAAAACGACGCGCGAATTCTTCGTCAGTCAGAAAAAGATCCGGTTTTAAAGGGTTTTTTTTTAAAGCTCATGACCTCCAGAAATAAGAATTACCATAGTTTTGTCATTCGCCCTTGCACAAATTTCGCCCCAAAGATTTAGTCAAGAATTCCGTCATCCGTCAAGAGGGCACGTCATATCACCGCTGGACCGTTTCCATGACAACCAAGCACAGCGACATTTAACCCTTGTGCGATCTTAACATTTTATTTACTCCCCTTGTCCTAAAAATGACTAATAAGACAATCTTTGTACCCTAGTGGTGTACAGCTCACATGTAAACAAAAACAAAAAAAAAAAGAAATAACACTTTTTCTAATTATGGGGTCTCTTTCGGAAAAGTCATAAAATTTCAAATTGGAAAAAAATAGGTTAAGGTGTTTTTTCTACAGCTAAACATGGTAGTGGGTCACTTTTGACCCGCAAGACAACACAGGGGTTAAACTGTTCCAGGTGTGTGTTGTCACATCAGTTGGACAACACACACCTGAACGGCGGGTTCAACGAAGACAAATGGAATCGGTTTATTTTTCACGCCGGTAAAAACACGGGTTTCGCATGTTTTTGTACACACAAGTACTTCTAAGTACTCGAGTATCAATGCGGTAACTCAACAACCGCCCGAGTGAGACGCCTCCTGTCACCTAAGCTGACAGGAGGCGCCCTGTTCTCCCTCTGCGGTCAATCACTCTGTCAGGTGACCTCGGCGGCCGTTCCCGATTGGCCGTCGGAGCCCGGAGCCGGTCCAACTGGCGGCGAGGTCCGGTTTTGTCAGGGGGGAAAGAGAGAGTGGAATCGAGGTGGGAGGGTGGTGGCCGAGACTCCTGGGTTGGGGGGGTTCACCGAGTTCACTGTTGGTACCCCAGTGAACCCCACCCTCCTCCTTCTCCTCTTCCTCAGAGTGACAGCACAAAGCCCACTGTGAGGCGCCGGGAGACGGCAGCGCCGCGCCGCAGCGCCGGCCATTCAAACGCGTGGCTTTCCAGCGACGAGGGCGGGGGGGGGGCGGCGACGGGCGGGGGTCCATTTACATGACACAGGGTACTTTTCTGCGACGTACAATGAAGAGATTCCGGGGTGTCCAAAAAAGGTGGCGATGGGCTCTCCCCTGGCACCTTTTTTTTTTTTTAATTTCACACCCCCTCCACCTCATCCCTCTCTCCCTCAAAGCCCTAATGATGTCTTCCAAATTGCCTCCCCCCCCCCCCCCAAAAAAAATCCCCCACCACCATCCTTCCACCCCGAGGCGACTTGAAAGGTTTCTATTTCAGGCGATCCGGTGGCGACGTCCTCGAGCGTAGCGACGCCTTGAAAGCGGCTAAATTACTTTGTTTGCCGACTGATTAGTGCGTGTCAGTGTCAACATGTGGCCACCAAAGGCGGAGGGGGGGCAACCCCACCTCCACCTCCCCCCCAACCCGCTGCCCTTCCTCTTAAAGGCGCCTCTTCCCGCCGCCCGCAAGCTTTGCATTCGCACTCGGACCTGTTTAGACCGGCATCGCGCACATTCACGTCCACCCATGCTGAACCAGAGCTGGGAGGGGGGCATCTTGAGTTTTTATGGTTTTTTTTTTTTGGGGTGGGACGCTATTCTTGTTTGTCCGAATAAGGGGATCTGACTATCCAGCATGTATTTCTGTAAACGCATGGCTAATCGCCTGGGTAGCCTATGCTGTTTATTCTCCCTGGGTAGCCTATGCTGTTTATTCCACAAATTGATTGATATTTACATATTTTAAAAGAATTAATTCATATTTTCCCGTTGACGTTCCTCCCCTGGTGGATCAGAGCGGTTAGCAATCGGTTAGCCGTTGTAGGCTAACTCCACTGGGCGATATGACATAATATCTCCATCTCGGGCTGCACTCACACCGTCATTAGCGGATGCTAGTAAGGTCACATCTGGAAGCTTGGCCTAATGTACTATTCGTAAAAAAAATTGACTTTTCAAAAAATTTTGATAATTAGCTTTCTGCTCCTGAATGTACACCAATGAATATTATGAATAGGAACGCTTTATTGGTGAAGCTAAGTATCAATGCTAATGCTTTTCATAGCAATTGATCAATGAAAACCCCCCGCACTCTTTTCTATCTCTTTCCATCTCTCTTTTTACGCCGACCGGTCGAGGCAGAAGGCCTTACGTGGGAAATTTCCCCCCGAGAAGACAGTTTGGCGCCTCGTAAATAAAGAAATGTAAGACTTAAAAATCCGCCGCGGTTCTCATTTCGGCCCCAGAACAGTTCGCGGGGAAGCTCGGGGGGGTGCAAATAAAAAATAAACAAAGTTACATGTCAAAATAAAAGGGGGGGATCCCAGAGATGGGAAATAAAAGCGCTGGGGAAGATAAGCGCGCCGTTGTTATTTGTTCAGATGACTGGTGGATGACTGCGTGCGTTCATAAGGTTCCCATTCAAGTTATTTTTACCCACCTTCGGGAAGGTCGGATACTTTCAAAGTTAAGATTTCTCGCTCGGGTTGGGGGGGGGGGGGGGACCGTCACGCCACTTTAGCCACTCGGCAAGGTGATTTCCGAACGGAGACAGTGAGATAATTCAACGCAAGACTGGGGAGCGTTTTTTTTTTTTTTTTTTTTTTTTGTGTGTTTGTTTTATGACGCTGTCAAAAACTTTGAAATTCCCCCTTATGGGAAAACTAAAAGGGGTGGTGGTGGTGGTGGTGGGGGATGGAAAAAAGCAAAAAAAAGTCACGACTCCCTCCAGATATGTGTCCCGCGCTTTGTTTGGACCGCTTCAATGTGCAGGGAGGGAGGGGGTTCCCAAACTGGAGGTCATGAGACAAGGATGCGAGGAGGGGAGGAGGGAGGGGGGGGGGGGGTCACAAGATTATTATTAAAATAAATTTTAAAAAACTCGCTTTTATCCTCAAAATACATATCAAAAAGTCCCCCCCCCCCCAAAAAAAAACAAAAAAACGCAAGAAAATTCTTCATCGCGGAAAGTTTTTCTGTTGTTTTTTTCAGCTTTTTAGTTAGAATTCATATGCTGTTTTTAAACCAATTTAAAGGTTATAGTTATAACACTGCGACACCGATTCCAAAAACAGTATTTTTACATTATATATATATATATGTAATAATACAAAGATAATTTGTTTTTTTCTTTCTTTTTTAGGACAGTGAGCCTCAGCCCTTCGACGCCTAACATTCAAGCTGTTGTTACTTTGCTGCTTCAACAGAAAGTGGAAGCGGGAGCTAACCGCTAACCGCTAACCGCTATAAGACCTGGCTAATGCTCGTCTGCCAGTCTGTGAGGCTGGTGTTGCCGTGGAAACGTGGATGACAGGGGGCAACCAGATGATGGTTTAATGATGATAAGGTAAGTAATTACTTTATAAATAACAAAAAATTGTGATGGCATCCGGGTGGGATGATTTGTTTATCAAAAACACACGCAAACATGACGCAAAAATCCCAATTCGATTGTTTAAATGAGACACGACAGGACAATAAGAGGATGTACGGCCGATTGTGTGTTTTAAATGTCATAGCGGATGAAAAACAAAAGCACTAGAGCCGGGCGTTCTCCATCTTTTTCACACTCTCAAGGTGTTCCCGCTAAACTGACACCCGCCCACCGACGCTTTTTCCTACGCGACGCCCCGACAACGCGGATCCGGCCCCGACACGCCCGGCCCGCCGGGATCCAGGCCGTCAGTCAAAGCCGCCGTCGACAGGACCACACGCGGCGAGGGGGGACACGGGTGTGGCGTGGCGGGGATGAGCCGCCGCGGAGGCCTCCGGGGACGGGCTCCGCATGAGGTGAGGAGGAGGGGCCACGTTTGAAGCGGCAGCAGTTTGGCTCTAAAAAACACCAAGCCTTTGTTTCGAATGGGAGAATGCACGCCTGCTATTACATAGGGAAAATAATATTATTATTTTTTTTATTATTTTAATTATTTATTTCATTATTTATTATTATTATTATAATTACTTTAATTCAACTTTTTTTTTTTTTTTTTTTTTTTTTAAGACCTTAAAACAGTTGATAGCCTTAACTTTGACACTTTATATTTTATTGTATTTCTTATTCTCTCTCCTTCCTACTATTATCTATGATTGTTATGTTTAACTTGAAACTCTGGCACAACAATTTCCTTCGGGATAAATAAGGTTGTTCTTATCTTATTTTATTTTATTATTATTATTATTATATTTTTTTTAATTCAACGTCATCAAAAATCCTTTTAATCGTGACAATTTAAACATTTCAATCGCCATATTGATCAAAACTTTAGGTTCAAAACCCCATTGTTTTGCAAGTCAGTCTAGTTATTACCGCTTTTTTACAAGTCGAATTTCAGCGGTCAACCGGCGGAGGCCGTCTGTGCCGCCGTCGCCGTGGCAACTCGACTTTCTGTTAAATTCGGGATGCGGCGCTGAAACCGATAAAAAAAATTGGATGGTTCTTTCTGATTGGTTCAGCCCCAAACCCCATGATGACCTGTCAATCATGCTGTGTGTGTCCACGTGTGTGTGTGTGTGTGTGTGTGTGTTGTGGTAATGGCGCACAATTCTCATTCGGATCAAACCAAACAGTGAGCGGTGCTCGATTGGGTCGGTCCATTCACCTGGGAAGGGGGGGGGTGGGACAAGGGCTCGATGACCGCCATTTTTTTTGTCAATGACGCCGCATGAATGATTCATGGGGGCCGCTGGGGGACGGAAACACACACACACACACACACACACACGTGCACTCGTGAGGGCTCTGCGTCGAGCGGCTCCAGCAGCCGTGATTGACAGCTCCCTCGAGAAAGACCCGTGTCCCCAAATAAACCCGGCGACCTGAACGGAGGAGGAGGAGCGTCGCCCGAGTTAATGACCTCCCGTCCTCATTCTCCGTCTCGGACGCCGCCGCTTCGACGGGCTCACGGAACCCCCTAGCGGCCGCGACGGGAAGCGCACATTGACGAGGGGCGAGTCGTCGTGAAAATGTTGATAAAAAAAGAAAAAAAAAAAAATGTATCGAAAAATATTCTTGAAAAAAAAAAAAAAGTCCAAAAGGATCCATTTAAAAAAAATAAATAATCATCTGGAAAAATGAATAATAATAAAAAAAAATCACCTGAAAGAAAAGCAAAAATTGTCATGAAGAATTTAAAAAAAAAAAGTGTGGCGATAAAATAATAAACACTTACAAAATAATCCGCCATGCCCCGACCAGTTTTTAAAAAAGAAACGGGGGAACGGGTTCCCATCCTGGAAAAGAGGGGTCCATCTCCACCCCACCCGTGACCTCTGACCCCTAGAACCCCCAAAAGGAAAGAAGGAGCGCCGGGATGAGCCGGTAGCGGGAACCCGCCCCCCCAAAACACACACACACACACACCTCATCCCTTCCCCTTGGCTCGCCGCCGCCTCCACACATGCCAACCCCCCCCCCCCAAACTAAACTGTGACAACAACAACCCCCCCCTTTTTTTTTTTTTTTTTTTTGAAGGGAAGGGGGGGTTCGCAGCTCTCTGGAGACCTCGCCTCTGAGCCGCGGCCCCGGCTGGCAGCGTCCGATCTGTGGGGTCGCGAGCCAGCTGGCCAGGAGGCAAGACTGGAGGGAAGGGAGGGGGACCGGGGAGCAAAGGGAGCAAAGGGAGCCGGGCCAGAGCCGGCGCACAATAACACACAAAAGGCTCAAAGGTGTGAGGAAGAATAGAACCCGGAGAGAGAGAGAGAGAGAGAGAGAGAGAGGAAAAAGTAGAAGATGAAGAAAAAAAAAAAAAAAAAAAAAAAAAAAAAAAGGAGCCCAGTGAACCTTTAGAACCACAAAAGCATTCTTTACAACGCTGCAATATGGACACACACATGCACAGACGCACACACACACACACACACACCCTCAGCCCGCTCCGTGCTCAAATGTCTCATGCATTATTCCGGGTGATTTCCTTTTTTTCAAATTCTTTATGTATATATATATATATATATAAATATATATACGCAAATATACACACACACACACACCAATTATCTGTGTGTGTATGTGTGTGTGTGTTTATTTTGTTCTTTTCCAGGTCTTTACCGTTGACATGTGGGCTCAGGAGAGAACACAACGAAGCTGTTCTAATAACCGCTGGCTTCTTTTTTTTCCAAGTGTGTGTGTGTGTGTGTGTGTGTGTGTGTGTGTGTGTGTGTGTTCTCTGACGTGCCTGGGGGGGGCGGCACACAGATCCGCTACCGTTCCAGCTCCCAGCCTGTACCGGGCTCCGAGCTGGTGGGAAAAGACACACTGTGTACATGTGTGCGTCAGTGTGTGTGTGTGTGTGTGTGTAGGTGTGTGTGTGTGTTCAAAGAACTCAAGACACTGTGGTTCTCACACAGCCACCTGACAATTAGCGGATTTTGTCAAGTGGCTGATGATTTCAATTGTATTGTGAGTGTGTGTGTGTGTGTATGTGTTTGTGTGTGTGTGTGTGTGTGTCCACGCTTACACTGTGAGAGGACAGAGACAAGCAGCCAATCAGAGAACTCCTTATTGGTTCCCCACCTAAAACTGGGTTCTTCCATCCAGTGACCTTTATGAGCATCTGCCGGATTATCAGTTGAGCGTGTGTATGTGTGTGTGTGTGAGTGTGTGTGAGTGTGTGCGTGTGTGTGTGTGTGCGCATGCACCCTGTCATGTGCACCCCCTTATTTATATCAGGGTGTGTATGAGCACGTTCGTGTGATCATAAATGCCCCCCTGAATTATCAGTGGATGGTGTGTGTGTGCGTGCATGACACCCCCCATGTGCACCCACTGATTATCAGTAGTGTGTGTGTATGTGTTTGTGTGTGTGTGTGCGCGCATCACCCCCCCAAATGCACCCACTGGTTATCAGTGGAGTGTGTGTGTGTGTGTGTGAGACCCCTTGATTTTCCGTAACATAAGTGTGTGTGACCCCCTTTATTATCAGTGTGGGGTGTGTGTGTGTGCGCGTGCGTGTGACCCCTTCATTTTCCTGGAGTGTGTGTGTGTCTGTGGGTGTGGGAGACCCCCCCCCCCAAAAAAAAAAAAAATCAATATTAAAAACGTTTTTCCCTTGTTAACATGAGGCGTGCGGGTTCATGCGGGTCTGTGTGTGTGTGTGTGTGTGTGTGTGTGTGTGTGTGGGGGGGGGGTGATCGATCGAGTCGATCGATTACCTGATTCGGCGAAGCTTATGATCTCCGAAGTCTCCGCCTGGACGTCGTTGCCGTAGGCGGCGTGTCCGTCCAGTGCGGGGATCTCCACCCGCCCGTCCTCCCGCACCTTGCCGGCGTGAAGCCTCCGCAGCGCCGTCACCATCGCCGCCTTGGGGATCGGGTGCGTGATGTTGGGCCGGTCCCGCATCTGGAGCCGGTTGAGGATGTGGCGCTTCACCGCCTCCAGGAAGTCCACATTGACGCGCTCCGCCTGCTCCGCGCGCGCCCGCAGCCCGCACGACGCGCACGACTCCCGCACGACTCCCGCGGGCTCCGCACCGCCGCCACCGCAACAACAGCGCGCCGCCAGGACGCACGCCAACAGGCACGACCACGCCACGCCGTACGCGCTCATGTCGCGAAAGGGTGGAGAGGGGGGGGGGAGGGAGGGAAATCACGCGAGATTAAACAAAACAAAACAAAAACAAAACAACGATGACGAGATTTGAGAGAAGAAAAAAAATTGAAGTTCTAAAAAAATATTAAATCTTGATAAAAACTACAAGTCCCAGGTGCACATCCGCCGCTGCTCCAGGAATTAGACGCAGCCCAAAAGATCCAGAAGGTGTTCAAAATAAAAATAAAAAAACAAAAAATTTATATATTCCACAGCGAACTTGCGTGGCTAATTAAACTCCGGTCACCGTGGACGGGCCGTCCGGCGGGAAACCATCTCCGTGGCGTGGCGTGGCGTGGCGTGTACGCGGACACGCACTTTTAAGAAAACACCAAAAAAAAAAAAAAAAAAAAAAAAAAAAGTCCAGTTGTAGTCCGGTAGTCTTCCGGTCACACACACACACACACACACACCTGAACACACACCCCCCCACGCAGGAACGTGTGCGCGTGCGCGTGTCGCACCCCACCCCCTCCCCCCCCCACGGACCGGTGCGCCCGGTGTCCGGTGCGCGTCCTGACGAGATGCCGCCTCGGTGAGTCGCTCTCTCACTCTTTCCCTCTCTCTCTCTCTCTCTCTCTCTCTCACTCCTCCTCTCTCACTCTCTCACTCTTTCACGACCACGGGGGCTCGCGCGGCACCCGAACTCTTTATAGAGGCGCCCAAACCACGTGGGTCGCTCGACCAACCGGATGCGAGGGATTACCGGGCTACTACGACTCTCCGCCGCCCGGTTGTTGTTATGATAACACGACCGGTGTTATTTTTCCATTTTCCACCCGTGACACATCATCCGATCGTCACCGTGGAGATAATTACCCGCACGGTGGAATTTATCATTATCCCTCTTTGTTGTTTTTTTTTTTTGTTCTTTTAAAACCCTGTCATTTTCATGTCATACTTGTGTTATTAACGCGTAATAACGCTTGTGTAATAACACTTGCGCTATTCTGATGTCAGAAATGAGGCGGCATGCGCCACACCCCGGCGCGCGTGCACAAGACAGACAAGCAGATATACTTTTTATTTGTATTATACTAATTTTTAGGATCATAATTCCCAATTTTTGGCCCTCAATCTTGCATTATAACTGTGTAATGAGGAATGAGCCACACGCACAGACAGACAGACATTAAATTTATTATCAATATTATTATTATTACTGTTACTGTTGTCGTCAGTGTTATTATTATTAACGTTATTATTATTTCACACATTTTACCTTTAAATCTAATATACTTTCCCTCAAACGCGTTATTACCGTGTTGCCGTGTACGCGCGCGCACACCTTGTTCTTTTCGGTGTGCAAAACGCTCATTTTTTAAAATTTTTTTTTTCGCCTAATAAACCAAAAAACAACAACAAAACGTTACTTTTGTCAAAAGTGAAGAGAGGGAAGTGAAGTTGGAAAGAAAAGAGAAGAAAAAAAGAGGAAAGAAAGAAAAGCTGTGAATGACCGCAAACGGAGTTGGAAGCGGCGGGACAACGTGAGCGCGCGTTACCGGACAAACAGCGCCATCTACTGGCCAAGATGCGTCATTACACCCAGGATAGGATTAAATAAAAATAGAAATAATAGAAAACCGGTGAATAAATACATAAATAAAAATAGTGCAAATCTTACCGTTATTTTCATTTGATTGAAAAACTCATTTTCTCCCTGGTCTTCTTCTCGATCTCCAAATCTAGAGGTCTTTTCTACATGGTATAAAAATATCTCTTGTATTAGATATTTATCTTTAAATTCATCCAGGTTTTTTTCATTTATTTAATTTAAAAAACTCCCTTTAATTTCATTTAATGTACAGGTTGTTTAATTTAATGTAAAAACACCTCCAATTATATATATACACGCATAGCTGTTTAAATGTATCTACACGCTTTTTATATATTGTTTACTTTTTTTTTATTGCTTAACGATAGGTATGTTTCCCTAGTCAGATATTTTTTGTGATAATTTATAATTCTAGTCTTCTTTGGTGGTGAGACAGGCCGGCTATTCTCTAATAATAGCAAGAAATAGCCCCTCAAATAATTGATAAATTATTTAAAAATCGCGATTAATCGGCACAGATGCAGTTAATTGATAGTCATATTGATTTCTGGGCCAACAAACCTGTTCCTTATACCTGAGTTCATAATGATTCAATCACATGCAAATTATTTTTTACAAAGAAATCTTCCAGATTTTGCCTGTGTCACTTTGCATTCAAGGAGAAAAAAACGACCGCGATTCTCTGGCGCCACCTGGTGTCTGGAGGCTGTAGGATTTCAAAAACCCATTTATATTTACCTTTTGTTTTTTATTTTGAAGCAATCGAAAGAGATGTGGTTTTTCATACACGAGCCGTTGTTACGCATCTATATGTGTGTAACAAACAAAGTATACGCACGTGAAATCAAACTGAAGCCAGTTTATTGCCCTGAATTGGAGAAGGCAGCGGTACAAAAATAACACATTGTGTTTATATCTGCTTCGGTTAAATATGGACAAGAAAACAGCAAAAACAGTAACACTCACACTTTTAGTATGCTCTTATTTTGTAATCTGGCGGTTATTTTTTTTCAGTCTTTGATATAAAAAAATAATCTCTGGTTGGGCCACTAGAGGGTGGGGGTTTCCTCTTCCGCGGCTCAGAGCCGGAGGTTCTACTCCCTTTCCTGAAGTGACGAATAGGTCGTCCGAATAACCGACGTGTAAAAATAGTGTCAGTGAAGGGTTCGGGTTCAGAGGTCAGGGGTCACCGAGGGTCATCTGCCACACGGCGAGGGGGCCGCTGGGGGAGCAGGGCCTCCCTCCCAGCACCAGCAGCAGGTCCGGCAGGTGCTGGTTAATGTTCTCGTCGTCGTCCTCCTCCTCGTCCTGGTCCTCGTCGGAGCAGCTCCAGTGTTTCCTGAAGGCCTTGTTCTCGAAGGTCAGGCAGCTCCTTTGGACGGCGCGCCGTTCCGGCTCTGTCCGGTCGCCGCCGTCGCTCTCCCGCAGGGCGAACGTCTGCAGCTCGATGGCGCCGTCCGAACCCAGGAAGGTCAGCGGCGCCGGGAAGCACTTGTTCTTGAAGGGCCTGATCCTGGTCCCGCGGCCCTGGGACGCGGGCCCCGCTTTGGGCCCCGGGCCGTATCCGGAGCCCAGGCCCACGCAGCCGTGGTGGATCCTGTACGGTGCGCCGGCGCCGTCCAACGCCGCCACCTGCCTCCACGTCTGGGAGGCGTAGCTGAAGCTCCACAGGCAGTTTTGGGGGTCGTTCTGGCTCTCGCCGCCCCCGAACAGCAGCATCCCGTCCCGGTGGGTGACGGCCGAGTGGCCCATCAGCCTGGAGGGGCCCGACCTGCCAGAGGGAGTTGGGTGCAACCATTATGACCTTGGGACCGTCACTTGTTCCAGGTGTGTGTGTGTGTGTGTGTGTGTGTGTGTATGTGTTGCCAAAGGGGGTTTACTTGGTCTTGAGTGACGTCCACGTCTGGCTGGCAGAGTTCCACCTCCAGAAGTCCCTCTGCTCCCTGAGGCCCTTCAGGCCCCCGAACAGGTACATGCAGCCCAGGTGGGAGGCGGCAGAGTGGTTGTGGCGGGGCCCGGGGCCCGGCGAGCCCGGCTGGGAGCCGCAGAGCCGTGACCAGCTCAGGGAGTCTGAGGAGCCGAGACGCTTTTAGATTTCTCGTTCGAGTCGCGACACGCCGAAGGAACCCGACCGACCTGATGGGCCTCTCCTTCGCCCTCCTCTTCGTCGACTTTTTTTTTTTCTTCTTTTTTTCTTTACACAACCCGTCAGGACTTTTGCTCCTACTTTGAGAACTCACCTGAAATCAGTTGTTTGGGTCATTTTTGTCCCTTTTTTGTAAGGGCCGGGTTTGTTTCCTGTTGCTCAAATTCATTCATACTCATTGATTCGCTCATGACCTTGTCTTGACCTCCGACCTCCCGAGATCCTGCTCTCACTGTCATCATATAATCATACAAGCGTTCATTCACTCATTCACTTGTCTGGATAATTCAGTGCCTCCACTGAACCTGAATAATATTTAAAGGGTGATTTCGTCCAACCTTGGTGGAGAATTATTGCTAATTTCACATATTTCGTTGAGATATTTTGCCAATTTTTGAAGTTGATTTGCGTGAATTAAAAAAGCCTTCTTTCTGAATTTCCAGGTTAGTTAGTTGGTATTTCATTCAAATATTGACCTCATTTAATGACGGCAGTTCCGTGCGACTTCTCTTTTTCTGGTTCTTGTTTAAATCGCTTCTCATTTCCCCCCTTTGGTTTCTCCATTGGCTACTGTGAATCATCTTTCACTGTGTCCCGTGTCCAAACCATATAAGACTAAATTTTATCTCCAGAACATCTAACGTGTGCTGTCCCTCTGATGGACTCAAATGACTTCTGGCTCGCGTTCTTAATACGTTTTCTGTTTTCTTTTTGGCCTGCGGGGGCGGTTGAAGCTCTGGGGGGGTTGGCATGAAGGTCGGGGCGACTTCCATAACATAACGCGCCTTCACACATCGGGAGCTAAAATGTGCTAAAACCAAATACTTGTACGCTCGAAAAGCTCATCACAGTTAAGTTTCAGCAAACTGTAATACTTGTTTCTGGATCCTTACTTTAGGAAAAATAAAACGTATATTTAGGGGAAGGAGGGGGCTCACCTAAGTCCAAACTCCAGAACTCCTGCGAGGACCCCTTCATGTCCACCAGGCCTCCATAGAGCAGCATGGAGGAACCGTCCACCACCGCGCTGTGGCCCTTCCTGTTTGAGGGTGTCCCCGTCTGCACACACACACACACACACACACACACACAGTTAGCTTACTCATCATTGTTCTGTTCCCGTTTTCCATGTCTGTGTATGTTAATGTTTTTTTAAAACCTTAAAGCGGGGGGGAAACCGCCAGGCTTCCATTTGGAAATAACAAAACCAATAAAAACAAGTAAAAATAAAATGCCTGTAACAAGTAAAAAAAAAAAAAAAGTCCAGTGCATATACACAATACATATATTTTGAGATGTAAAATCTCAAATTGATACATTTATTAAAAAGCACCAAAATGTGAAAAAGATTTCCTGAAAGTTAGGGAAACTTGTGTGAACATTTGTCAAAAACAGCCTAAAGTCAGCTTAAAAAGACATCAGATATTTCCTCAAAACAACCAACCAGAAAACTGTTATTATCAAAATATATACAAATATATATATAATTATATGTACTGCTATAATTAAAAAAAATATATGCATGCATGTGTATAAATAAATATATATGTATGTATATATATATGTATATATATATATACACATGCATGCATATATTTTTTTGCATGCATATATATGCATGTATATATATATATATATATATATACACTGCTATAATTAAAAAAATATAGAGATCTACATATATATATATATATATATGCATACAAATATATCTGTGCATACACACACATGCATATTTAAAATCTCAAATTAATTCAAAAAGATCAAAATATGAGAAACATCCCTTAAGAATTTTTGGAAATTGTGCAACAATTTGACACCAATGGCACGAAGTTAGGCTAAAAAAAAACGTTTGCTTAAAATGTGTCGAAAATGTGCAGGAAATTGTTTCCTTCATGGATTCATTTTTTTTCCCCCCTTTTTTTTTTTTTTTGAATCCCCCGCCAGCGGATAAAAGGTGACAGCCGACCAGCGTCAGCATGTGAGGACGGTCATACCTGCGGGCGACACGCCTTCGCCTGCCGCTGCACCCACTTCTGTTTGGCTGCGAGAGATGGAGAACAGGAGAACACCTGGGTCACAACGAGGGAACGCGAACCAACAAGCCCTGGTATTTATTTTTTTTTCTTTCCCAGGCTGGAGATGTGTGTTTACACCTTGGAATGACTGTAATCCACAAATGGGGATTTTGTATTGTCCGCAGCTTATCGTCCTATTAAATGGTTATTAAGCACACTTTTGCTTGTTTAACGGCATACTTCAAATATTTCTGATGGACAATGAGCTGGTTATTACCAGCTCATCACCTTTTAATTAGCACTCAAATAACTTCTGTTGTAACTGATTACCAGGCCTTGTTATGAAGTTTTGATCATTTGTTTTTTTCTCGGGTCCAGTTAAAGCATGATTTTCCGCCATGCTGACTTGTATCTGAAGTGTGTTTCCCCCCCGCCGACGTGACAGGAAGTTGCTGATAACCCCGCAGCTTCCACAGAAACTCACCGATGTCGAACACCCAGAGAGGACATTGCCACCGGCTGTACGCCGAGTCGAGCGCGCCGCCGAACACGTACAGGAAACCCTGCGGAGGTCAGACGTCTTCAGCATGACGGCGATACGGGGGGACGTACGGAAGCAGGGAATATAAACACGATGGCGGAGACCGGACAGGAAGTGGCGTGGATGTGTTCGCACCTCATGAGCGACCATAGAATGCTCCTCTAGCTCCTCTGGTGCTGCTTCACCGCTGCAGCTCAACTCCGTCCAGGCGTTGCAGACTGCAAAGGCAAGAGTCACACAGTTTGTAGAGTTTCCACATCGATCGGCAAGAAGTTACGCGCGAATTAGGGTTGAATAGCATCGTAGATTTAGTCTAATCATCTCTGAATGTTGAAAAAAAATCATCAGAAAACTGTAAAAAAAACAATTTAAATAACATAAATAACCACGAAGGGTATTTCCCAGAGAATAAGCCTGAAAAGCTAGAATTATATTACAAATCTTAACAAATCACATCAACCTGCTTGGTAATGATTAAGATATATACAAAAAAAAAAATAATAATAATTATTTGCAAAAGAAAAATCAGAATGAAATAAATCAATAAGGATGAATGCAGAAGATGCCGTAGTTTGTTTGATTCGATTTCAACTGTTGTGTCAAATTTGTATTTCAGTTGTAAAACTGGAGGTTTAGAATGCGGTTTCTCCCGTCGGCCGTTGGGCTCTTGAGTCGCCGTGGCAACGCCGTGTTCACCCCGGGGGTCTCTTACCCACACTGTACCTCCAGAAGTCCCTGAGGTAGCCGGTGTCTCTGCCCCCCAGGACGTAGACGTCCCCTTCCCAGCTGCAGCAGGCCAGTTTGAAGCGGTCACAGGGGGAGCGGCCGCTCTGGGGGAGGCGGGTCCACAGGCACGGAGCGCCGTGACTCATGGCGCCGCCGTCAGGGGACCATGGTCTAAAAGAAGCACGAAAAACAAGCGCGGGTGGCGAGATCAGAGGAGGCCGCGCTCGGCTGCTACACTCCCGAGGAACGGCGACGGCGGACGCCTCCTCTCGAGGTTGCGGGATTTAAAAACTAATCTCTGTCCTATCAGGATGTGATCACGTTTCCACGACGATCGCATCTTAACATCTTCAAAGGCCCTCAAACTGTTCCAGCCTTTATTACGACAACGGTGTCGTCGGTGACTGTAGCGCCCCCTAGAGGCCGGTGTGTCTCGTGTTTCTGTGCGTGACTGTTGGCGCGTGACCTTTGACCTCCTCAAGATCTCAGGTCAAATTTTATTTATACGTTGCCGAATCACAACGCAGTCAGGTGACACTTTAGCAGATCACTCTTTAAATGATTTACGGAAAGGCGACAGTGGCAAGGAAAATGCTTTTTGCTGAGCTTTATGCGCACGGCCTTCTGCCTGGACCATTTCGGGTAGTAAAAGAACGCAAGAGGGGGATCAGAGGGGGCATATGGTCAATTTTATGCTGAATTTTCCAATCCTGTGCTTTTATTTTGAAGGGACGTGAACCGAAACGCAGCAATGAAGCAGTGACGTGCGTTGATGTTCATGGCTGGTGAGGCGCTGACGTCATCGCCGTACGTCTCTGCTTCATATTTGAACGGTAAATGTGAATGTTTTTTAGCGATTTTGAAAAAAAAAAAACTAAAAATGGTGAAGCTACGTGGAAAATAACTTAATAGTACAAATCACTGAATAAATATAACCATTTATTTTTTCATTTTGCATTTTTTTTTCTTTCCGTGACGACAGGTGAGGCCCGGCCTCCCCTGCCTCTGCACACGTCACTGCAATGAAGTAATAAATAATGAAGATTGGAAGGTAAACACTTGAGTTCCTTTCTGTACCAACAGGGCGGCGAACCAAAGCGTGACCTTACAACGGCGTCCTGAGGTGAACCCTGAGTTTGGGTCTGGCCTCCGTGCCGTCAATCTCGCATCCCAAGAGAGAGTTTTAAAAAACAGCGAATGAAGATAAGAAAGTGAAAGTATCTTTTAGTGGACGAACATACAAAACCTGGACGGTCGATTCTTATCTGTGGGCATTTTTTAAATTTACGATTCAGGTCTGCGCAAAGACGTCGGTCTTGCATCACCACGGGAGTTTACATCCTGCTATGCTGTTCGTTGATGGTCGCCATGGCAACATCCCCGACCAACAGCTGGATGGAACTACAGACTGTACAGACTTACAATAAGGTCTGAAGCTGCTGCACAAGGAGGGAGGAATATTATGGGATGGTGGGTTTGCTTCATGTTTCCATGGAGGAAAGCGCTATTGGGGTCACGACTGATGGATTGAACCCCGTTTCTCAAAATGACGCATTTGGGATACGGGACCAGGATCTGGATCGGCTGACCTCAGGCCAGGACAGGGAGTGTGACTCCCCGCTGCCTCTTCTTTTCAAGGCCATGCCGAGGACGCGTGAAATATTGATGGCTGTCGCTCACACTCGATCTCCACTGCCTCACCTAAGAACACATTTTTCCACCATGACTCATATCCGAACATATCTGTGTTCATATATATATATATATATATATATATATATATATATATATACATGCAGTACTTTAGAAGACAATTCACTGCTGAATGTTTAAACAAGTCGGGCCCTTGCTGTTTGCAATCTTTGTGTGTCGGATTAATAAATGACGGTCACTGGGTCCTTGAGCTAATGAGTTACTTGCGGCCACGATACTTTCGGCTGCGATAGTTTTAGCGATTTTTTTTTTTTGGGGGGGGTGGCAGTAAAGTGTGTTTTCGGGCATGTCGTCGTCCATCATCAGACCTCTGATAATCTATGAGAGTCCAATTTTTTTTCCCTGGCCAACTCTTTTTTGCAGCTAGATGTTACATTTAATGTTATTTATTGATCTGTCATTCATTTCAGAAGCTACAGATACTTTATCTGGTCCTGGGTGTCTAAAAGTTAGAGAGCATCTTTGTCTCCGTGCTTTGTATTTCTAATGATTCGTTGTTGTTTATTCCTCTCATCAGGGCGGTGCACTACCAGCAGCGCCTGCTGTTCTGTTTCATCAATTTATTGTTATCTTGATTATTGCACTTAATGTGCCGAAATACCGGCAGCGGGGAGCTCTTTATAATGGCTCCCGTGATTTTATTGGGGATAATTTGTGTTGCCGAGGCACTTCAACGCTACTTGTGGTTATCTTATTTCTTCTTATCACGGCCTCTCCGCAGGTTTATCTCACAGTTTTTTCCTGTAACCTTGCAATTAATAACCCGCACCCTCATATGTGTCTGTCTATTGGGTTTTTACATGCAAATGTTTTTTTTCTTCCTCGAGCGAAAACAAAGTAAGGAGGTTTTCTTGATTTTGATCGGGCTTAGTTGTGTTTAAAAATCCCGTCGTAAAACTAAATATCACCTCGCATTTTGATCCCTGTGAGAAGAAAACGCCTAAAGTGTGAGACACATTGACCACATTTCCCAACCTTCAAGATACAGAACCTGTGTATTTGTGTGTGTGTGTGTGTGTGTGGTGATTTTCCGCACTGTGACACCACTGACTAATGAAGCGTGTGGGTCTTTTCCACAGTGACACACAGGCCACTCATTAAGCCTCACTTTGACCTCTTTATCACACCTTGACAAAGTCACATGATTAAATAGCTGCAGGGTCGTGACACCGTGGTTACACACCTGTTCGCGCAAACTATACACGCTTTCCAATTCAGGTCTGTCTTTGGGGCGCGTTAACACCACGGCTTTATTTGTTTTGGCCCGTTTGATGCCGATCAGTGGGATTTGTTTTTCAAAGCGTTCAGGCAATGTTGTCTTTAGCGTAAATTACTGTCATTGTGTGTTCATCAACCAGACAGTCGTCATGGTTATGCGTCACTTGCATCATCTGTGTTTACCTCTGAGACAGATGAATTAGAGGAAAAGTAAAGGGGGTTCTAAAGGACTGTATTAGAATATCGTGATTAAGTTCTTTATCTTCTGTAATGCAATTAGATAAACAAAAATTACTTTTTCATGATTTTCTAATATTTTGAGATAGGATTTTTGAGTTTTCTTTAAGATGTAAACCATGATCAGCAATATTAAAATAATAAAAGGCTTGCAATATTTCAGTTGACTTGTAATGAATGCATGACATTTTTGTTTTTGTAATTGCATTACAGAAGATAAAGAACTTTATCACAATACTATAATTTTCTAAGACAGTCCTGTATTTCAAAAGTAAATGCTTTGCATTGAAAGTTGTATTGATTTCTTTAGCGTCTCCAAAAGTTTGCTGTTTTAATGTGTTTTGTTTTGTTTTATTTTTTTGACAGGAAAAAATACCTGCAAAAGTCACGCAAGTATTAAAAGTAGCTGGAAGGCCTCCATTCATATATATATATATAAATATCGCAAAAATTACACAAAAACAAACTGAATTTCGTGAAAATACACACAAATGGTAAGGAAATGGAGACTGGACAATGTTAAATTAAGATGGGGGGGGCAACCATTATGGTGTAAAATAAAACGAAAAATAAAAGTAAATTGAAAGGACATAACTAGAAATTGAATAAAAATATATATCATACCAGAATAAATGAAGTTTTATTATATCAGCTAAAACTTTATCTTTTGGGAAATAACACCGACTAGCTAAAATGCTAAAATGTAATTAGCTACTCTTACAAACTATTCACGGCATAATTAAATCCGTAAAAACCTGGGTGCCCCCCCCCCCGCCTCACCCTGAATACTCCAAAACATGATAAAATAAACAAAGTTTACAAATTAAGAAAAATAATAAAACTCTGAGCTGAACACTTTCCGTTACCGTTAAGCTAAAGTAACGCCCGCTGGCAGCAGCGTTACCCACAAACACCACAGAAGGAATGCGGTGCGTTCACTTACCCGCTGGGAACATCAAACACATCACGAAACGAGCCTTTTTTTATTAATTTATTCATTTTAACCCCCCAAACTCTACTTTATTTTGTTTTAATAAGCAATTTTTAACTCGTTACACATAAAAATCCGAACCGCCACATCCGTGAAAGTCTTCTATCTAGCGAACTCACTTTTCTCGTCTGATAACGGTGAAGCGTGGGAGGAAACCAGGGAGAAGAGAGAAACGGACTTATCTAAGAGCTTCTGGGTGTAACTGTTATTTAAAAATTACAATTGTATTCCCGTCGTTGAGCACCTCTGCCAGTCCCGTTATCATTTCGCGGTGTAAAAAACATTTAACCTCGGTACTCACGGAGAAACCGGCCGCTCCTCTTCCTCCACTTTTGTCGCCCCTCCGAGAATGGTACTCATGGTGCGTTCATGGAACCTCGGAAATTATCACATCCTCTTTTTGCATGCTAACTATTTGTTTATATCTTGTTTTTGTTTTTTTCACCGTCTCTCCTTATTCTCGAATCTAATTCAAAAATAAAACTTTATTAAAAATACACCCGAAAACAACTCTCTGTTTACATTAATATATAACTTTAGTTAACTATTTATTATATATCCAATTATTTTTGAGGGTTTTAAACGCATCTTCGTCACAGGCAGGGATTCGGCTCACTGGTCCCTCTAGCGGCCATAATTAGGAAGTACAAGTGAGATGATTTCAAGAATTTAATTTATTTTTTTCTCTTAGAATAAATAAAATGTGAAACATTTATTTAATTAAAAAAACAAATATAAATATTTGATTTTAAGATATTTCATTATAGACAAATGTAATATAATAGTTATAACAGTAATGATAATAAGAATGATAATAATGATAATGATATTGATAATGTCAGGTGATGGTTGTTAAAGAAGCCAATATATATGCTATATTTTCTAAATATAGTATTTTGAAAAGTTGAACCATAATAAATAGTAACTGGAAAAATAAGTCAGTTAGTTAGTCAGTTGGTGCGTAAGCAAATATATTGATAAATAAAGCAAAATAAATGAATGAATTAATAAATATACTGTATAGATAGATAGATAGATAGATAGATAGATAGATAGATAGATAGATAGATAGATAGATAGATAGATAGATAGATAGATAGATAGATAGATTTAATCAAATCAAAATCTATTTTCGTAAAAACCATATTATCCCATCTTTTCCACGAGAAAACCAAATGAACAGAGTAACCACGTTAAAGCAAAGAAAACATAATTCAAGTTGAAAAAAGATTTTTTTAAGGACAATGTTGCAAATAGAGAGAGTTGGCAAGTAAACTGCAAGTTTTGTGCAATGGAAAATCAAACATGTGCAAATTGAGATTTAATGTTCAAGTACAGGAGTGGATGTGCAACTTGACAAAGTACGAACTGAAATGTAAACACTTAAGTAAGATATATAGATAGATAGTCAAAACACAATCAATTTTTTTTATATAAACTGTATAATCCCCTTTATTCACAATAGAACCAAATGAACATATCATATAAAGTGTAAAGAAGGCCATTTTATAAAAAGTAAAAAAAAAAATTCCACGGTAATTTTACCATTTAATACATATGTCTTATATGTATCAAGTGGTAAAATGAATATATGACAGAATGAATTAATGAATTTATTTATTCATAAAGTAAATAAATATATGATTTTCTTGCTGATTTTTGTAGGACAATATCAAATTTTAAACTTGACTAAATTTTATTCATTTTTAAATAATGTTAATCAATTTCATCCAAAAGCCTCCCATAACTTACATAGATAGACGGATAGATTGAGAGAGGGAATGAGAATGATACAAAAATATTTATATAAAAAGAAGTGGATAAAATACATAAATACAGAATGACATTGATTCATTCCTGGAGAAAAAATATTTTTAATTATTTAGTTTATTGAATTTCAATTTCAATTTTGAATGCATCACAGCAACATGATATACACGAGTATTTGTTTTCAAATTAATCAACACATCATTTGATTTTATTGTATTTTATTTCATTTTTGTTTTTGTGCTGTGTTGTTTTGTTTTGATTCTGTTTCCGGTTTTGTTTAATTTGTTTAATTTTTTTTTCAAATTTTTGCTTTCTTATCATCTGCTGGGGTTTCTCTCTTATTTATAGATGCATTTCTGGTCGCAGTATTTTAGCACTATTTCTGAGAGTCCGTCCCCAGTTCTATAAATATATCCAAACACACACACACACTTATATATGTATATAAGTATAATCCACACCATGATTTCCTTTTTAACAACTTTTTAGAAACAATGAAATTGTTTTACTTGTGTGTGTTTTCCCACTGGGAGCACCAGTGAGCCCTAGGAGCCAACGTAAACTGGAAATCTGCGAGTTTATTGTAACTTTAACGGCGGGTTTATTGTCAAATGGCAGCAGTTAAAAATGCGGACGTGCTCGTCGTTCCCAGTTTGAACTTTGTGCCAAGAATTTAATGTAATGATTTTATGTTCGGTTCTGCCTGTTCTGACCTCGGAGCAGGAAATCGGGCGCGTCAGCGTGGGTTTGACAACATCCCCTCCACGCTGCACCTGAGTTGGTGTGACTTGGCGTCCTGTCACGTGTTCTGGTGTTTCTTTATCCCCTCACGAAAATACAGAAATATAAAAAACAATGATGGAAAATAAGGCTTAAATAAGGCATATAATCTAACACTTGTGTAACTGTGTGTGTTTGCATGTATGTTTTAATTTCATTCATATGTATGTGTGTATATACATATGTATAAACACAAACACAAATATACACTGTATAAACTGTATGTATAGGCCTGATAAGTGCTTTGGTGCGAATAGTATAAAACTGTCTCCCACACATATTAACTTTATTTTCTGTTTTTTTGAACAGTCTTCCATTCATGAATTTTTTTTTGTTTTCAGATTTTTACTGTATTTATTTATTTATCTATTTATTCATCTAGTTTTCAACTTGTTGTCATTTCATCCAATCCAAATTTTCGCTTATCTTTCTTGACTTAAAAAAAAAAATGTCATCAAATAAACACAAAAATATAGGGGTGTTTTTTTTTTTTTCTGAATCTTCATTCGTTCATAAGTTTTCAAAAAACTTTTTATTCATACTTTCTTTATCCATTCATTTGGTATTTTTGGTAACATGGAATCAATTGGCTTCAGGTGTAGTCCATGTAGTTGGTCAGATCACTGCTTTGTAGTCCAAAAGTTGAGTTTGAGCTGTCAGGTCTGTCATTGAAGACTCTTGTTCTGAGTTTGGCGTAGCCTCCACCGGCACACCAAGGTTTGGGAAGTGGTCCTTGTTTTCCAGAGTGGTGTTGTCCACTTTAGTAATGGGCTGGTATGATGGCTTGTTGGTACAGAGCTTGGGTCCTCTAGATGTTTAAGATCAGACCCACAGCTCGGTATGCCTTGGGAAACGCCTTACGTATGCTCCGAATGTCTTCTGGGGAGTCTGCTGTAATGGTGTTGTCATCAGCGTATTGTAGCTCCAAGATGGTGGTATCTCGGACTTTACCCTTTGTCTTTGAACCTGTTGAGGTCGAAGAGCATACCATCAGTTCTGTAAAGGATTGGGATCCCCTGTGGCAGATCTCAGCCAATGAGTTGGAGTATGGCTGCAACGATGGTGAACAGGGTGGGAGCAACAATGCAACCTTGTTTGGCAACTGTTTCCACGAAGAACAGCTCAGATTTGGAGTCACCGTTGCCTACCATTGTGGCTGACATGTTGTCATGCGGTAGCCTAAGTGGTGTATTGATTGTATACTCCAGATTGTCGGTCGAGCAACAGAATCGAAGGCCTTCTCCAGGTCTATGAAGGCCTTGTACAGGAGCAGTTGCTGTTCCCGACCTTTTCTTGGGGCTGATGTGCGATCTGTTGTTCCCCTGGATGGCCGTAAGCCGCACTGTGATGTCCCCCATGTCTTCTCTGATGGGGTTCGGGTGGGACGGGACGATTCAGGAGTTACTCGAAGTGCTCCTTCCAACGCACAATGTTGGAATCATTGCTCTTTAAAAGAGTGTGTCCATCTTCGGAGTACAAGGGATTTAAACCGCGGTACTAAAAGAGCCTCTAGGGTCACCTGAATCTGCCGATTTCTCGAGTTCTAGAGCCTTTCTCATCTACCAGTTGTTCTTTAACTCTCTCAACCCTCTCTGAACGTTGGCTTTGGTTCTGGAGTATGTTGCCAGACTTGGAAAGCTTTTCTGTTTTTGGAGATATGCTGTTCTGGCACTATGTCATTGACGTCAATCCAGGCCTGATGTTTCCTGGACTGATACCCAAGGGTGACTGAGTTGGGAATGGTGGATGTGAGAAGACCCCGGTATTCCTGCTTGAACTCTTTCACCAACAGAGTCCTGAAGTAGCTGCCGGGTGGCAGTTTCTTTCAGACTGCTAATATTCTGAATATTCTGAATATTCAAGCAAGTATAAACAGCATGCAACATGCGGTAAGCTAATAGCCACAGCTACTACCATCTAGTGCTACTGCACTAACGCATCACATGCACTTGGTATAACCCACCTGGCACGCACAGTATACATATGTAATAGTTAATATAGATATTGTATTACTTCTATCACGATTCAATGCATTTATTCTTCATCTGTATGTTTTTTTTACTATATTTGTATATGTATACAGTGGTCCCTTGCTATAACGCGGTTTACTTTTCACGGTTTCGCTACTTCACGGATTTGCATCGTGCATTGTGTTCTGCATTCTGATTGGCTAAAAAGTCACTCTGCTTCTTCTCTACCTGTGCGTCAATAATGTCGCAGTTTAATATGTACACGTACATAAAACAGCTTGCCAAATTTACATTACGTCCATGCAAATTCTCTCGCAATTTCAAGTTTCTCTAAAACCCATGTTGACAAAACGCTCTGGACCGACAAAAGCGCCTGTGGCAGGGCCCAAAAGGCAGCAGAAGATGCTATCTATCGCAGATAAAGTTAAATTTCTGGACATGCTAAGGGAAGGTAAAAGCTATGCGGCTGTAGGTCGGCACTACGGAATTAATGAATCTTCCGTTCGTTCCATAAAGAAGGAAGAAAAAAACACAAGGACGACAGCAGCAATAAGTTTTAATAAGGATGCAAAAAGGGTGGCAACTGTCCGCAATTATTTTCATAACTGTAAAATGTTTTTTTCTTTCTTTTCAATGTATAATAGAATATTTAATTGTATAATAATTGTAAAAAAAAAAATTAAGGTTTCTACTTCACGGATTTTGCCTACCACGAGTTCTTTTTGGAACGTAACCCCCGCACAAAACAAGGGTTTACTGTACATGCATATATATATAGATATCCTCCACTGTCTCAACCTGTTGATTAAGTGGGCTGCACTACTCACATGTATGAAATTCATCCGTCTAGAACAAACATGTATGGACATCTGCAACCATATAAATATAATGATATAATTTATGTAGTCTTTTAAAAAATATGATGACATCTGGCCTTTCTGTATAATTATACTGACCTCAGCTGTTACCGGGCGAAAACAAATGCTTGTCCTCCAATCGGTTTACAGTCTCTTTATTTGAAGCACACTCGAGTACATGAAGAGCTCGAACGCACAATAAGGTCACACTCAAAGTAAACAATAAATAAAATCACTCACACAACGTACACGCACTGATTAAATAGTATTAAATATTGATAGTAGACAGTGTTGAAAGTTGTCACACTAGTGGGAGTTACTGGGAAAATGTTTTCTATGTACGTGGGAAGATGGCCTCCAGGCCAGCAGGGGGCGACAGACGCTCAAAGTTTGGTGTTTTTGTCCGAGTGCTTCCCCTTCTCCTCGGTGTTGTCGTTCTCGTCGCGCTCCAAAGCGCCGCTCTCCTCGTCGTAGTGCTTCTCTTTGACCGTCTCGCCGGCGTCCCCCTCTGGCGACGCGCAGTCTTCCCTCGGCGAGCCTCGGCCACACAACCTTTTGTACATCTGGTAACCTGAAGCGGACAAATTCGGTTTGCATTGTTTTGCTCCTCCAGTGACCTTTGACCTCCGCGTTCCTATGTTCTCACTATTGTGTAATTTTTTGCATTTTAATTTTTATGATAAAAAATATTTTACTTTACTATGTGGAGGAGAAAAAAAAAATCAGACTGATTCTCCACTGCTCCCTTTTCATATTTTTTGTTGTTTGGAGGACTTTATCTCGAATTAATTTCTGACATTTACAAAAGAAATTTCCTTCCTTCCTTCTTTTTATCCTTCTTTTAGATCAATTTAATTTTGATTTTTATCAAGTTGATTTCTTGATTAATTTAATTTATGATCATTTGTTTGAATGCATTATTTTTTAATGATGATGATTTAATGATTACAATTTCATTTCACTTATTTTCATTGTCACTTCATCTAATTTAATCTAATCTAATTTATTTTATTGATAAATTTATATATTGTATTGATTTCACTCAATGTAATACAATTTTATTTACAGATTCCTGACATGTTGTTTCAGCTAATCAATTGCTGTGTTGGTGTTAGATCTTGATTAATTAAATTATTTCCTTTCATTTTATTAATTTTTTTTTACAAATTTCCAGCAAATCCTTTCAGCTAATCATTTGCCTGTTTAGATTTATGTCTTGATTAATTTAATATAATTTAATCTTTCTTTTTTAACAAATTTCCAGCAAATTCTCATCATTAACTAATTTGGATTAATTTCCTGAAAAATTAAATCCAAGTAAAACAATTGACTTTGTTTTTTTAATTACATTTCATCTAATTTCACCAAATGCCATTCAACCTGATTTAAATGGATATGATTAATCTAATTTAATCAAATGTAATTTTATCTATAAATTCCAGGCATATGTTTCATCCAATCAATTGGTGTACTGGTTTTAGTTCTTGATTAATTAGATCAAATGTAATTGATTTTAAACAATTTCCAGCAAATCCCCAAGATCTGCAGTTTTAGATTTATTTAATAAAATTTAATTGAATCTACTGTTATTATACATTTCCAGCAAGTTCTTTCTCATCATTTATTAATTTGGATACATTTCCTGATATATTTATCGAAGTTAAATAAATTACTTTATTTTTTTTTCCAATTTACATTTAATTTGATTTCAATTAAAGCCCTTCAATCTGATTAAACTGATTTGATTTATCTAATTCAATTTCATCTGTAAATTCCAGGCATATTGTTTCAGCTAATCAATGAATCAATGACCGTGTTGGTGTTTTCATTTCATTTCAACATTTTTTTCTTACTAAATTTCCAGCAAATTCAGTTGATTTAGATTTATTAATTAATCTAGATTAATCTAGATTAATCCCTTTTTTTTCCCCCACTGTAATTTAATTTAGCGTCTTACCTCCCACACACATGACGGCCACCACCAGCTGGAAGATGCTGTAGATGAGGGGGAAGGCGAACATGATCTCCAGCTCGGCGGGGCTGAAGGACAGCTGGACGATGGTGCTGCACAGCTGGGCGTTCTGGAAGCCCGTCTCCAGGGCGATGGTCCGGCACCTTGGGTAGGGGTGAGGTTCGTTTATGCTGTTTTAATGGCGGTTCGGCGGCGGCGGTGGGCGGGGCTTACCTGTACCAGGGCTGACCGACGAAGCGGGCCAGCAGGAAGCCCAGGCCGAAGCCGATGAAGGGGTAGACGGTGCCGATGACCCAGAGGGACGGGGCGATGGTCCAGGAGGACTGGTACAGGATCCCCCCGACCACAGCGATGATAACGATGAGGGCGAAGCCGGAGATTGAGCCCACCTGTCAGCGGGAGAAGGAGGCGGGGTTTGTTAACAGCGGCGGCGGCGAGCAGGATTGTGAAAATATCCCTTACCTTGAGGATCTTCTTGGCGTGATGGGGCCAGCGGCGTTTGACGAACATCCCGAAAGTGATGGGGACCAGGAGGGCCACCAGCGTGATACCTGGGGACGGGGGGGAGCAAAGGCTTCGGATTGGCTGATGGAATGCACGCCGACGCCGTTACGAAACGCCGTGTCGTATAAAAAAATAAAAATATTTAAAAAAAAAAAACCCTGTTGCTAAGAGGAATGTTTATTCCAGCTGTAAAATCTCATACCGGAACGCGGAGGCGGATGAACCCTTTCCCTGCCGATGGCGGGATTTCAAAACAAAATAGATGCATACATTTTATTCTTAACATTGATATATATATATATATATATATATATATATACTGCTCAAAAAAATAAAGGGAACACTTGAACAACACAATGTAACTCCAAGTCAATCACACTTCTGTGAAATCATAGTGTCCACTCAGGAAGCAACACAGATTCATTTTGACTTGTTTTAAGGACATTACATCAAAGTTGGATCAGCCTGGAGTTTGTTTTTACACTTTAATTTGGAGTGTGATTCCTAATCCAGACCTCCATGGGTTGATACAATTGATTTCCATTGATCATTTTTGTGTGATTTTGTTGTCGGCACATTCAACTGTGGAAAGAGTTTCATAAGAATATTTCATTCATTTAGATCTAGGATGTGTTTTTTAAGTGTTCCCTTTATTTTTTTGAGCAGTGTATATATATATACGCCTACCGATGCTGTCGTAGGGGATCTGGATAGTGCTGGGGGACGTCCAGACGCTGGTGTAGATGAGGAGGCAGAGGGGCATCATCCCAAGGGCCAGGATGGAGGAGCAGGCCGTCATACTGATGCTGAGAAGAAGAAGGGAGGGTCAGCGAGGAAACGGCGTTCTTAAAAAGTTCACGACCCCCAACCTGATTGGAAAACTCCAAATTCATCTACGAAAGCATGCGTTTAACCCAACATTTGCTTTAGGAACGGCTGTGTTTTTAATTGAAATTTTTAATTTTGGAGAGTTTTTTTTAAGAACGTCACACGCGGTAAATTTGCTAACTTGTGCGGATCGAGACTTTGAATGATTATATATAATATAAAATATGTCAAAAATAAATAGAAAAATTCCAAATGTAAGAGAAAATGAATGGAAAAACAAATACATTAAAAAAACCCAAGATGATTTATTTATTTATTTATGATTATTATTATATATTACATATTCCATTATATATATAACTATTATGATTGTTCTTTTTAGAATAATGAAAATAAAAGATTGTCAATTTGGAATTCAATATAGGCCAATTATGACGCTGTTTTGTTCAATTTGTTTATTTATTATTTCATTTTATTTTACTTTTGTGAACTTAAATGTATTTTAAGTATGACATGGTCAATTCTTGAAGGTTTAGATTTTATTACCATTTTTTTAGGGAATACTGTTTTATTTATACATTTACTTTAATGATTTTTGTTAAATTTATTCTCATTTAATTCAACAGATTTTTGGAGTTTGGCCTGACTGAATTTAATTTAGTTTTTTCTTTCACATTTCCTTTTTATTTTTCCATTCATTTTTGCCGAGCATTTCCCCTCAAATCCTATTTTATAAGATACAAAATACAGTTATTCCTTTATGATTTTTAATATGGGCAAATTTACAACTAACATAAAGAGCAGAGAAACTCAAGCCACTGCTTATTTTATTGACAGTTTATGGTTGCTTCTTTATCAACAATCTCAAATCTGACCAACTCAACCCTGTCCAATAAAATAAAATAAAATAAAATAAAATGAAATTAAATAAAATAAAAAAATAAATAATAAAATGAAATCCAGGATTTATTTATTTGGATCCAATTTTTGGAAATCATCAAATGTATTTATTTTATATTATAATATATATGTTAGTATTATTTATTATCTCGATGAGCCAACGGAATCTGATTCAGTCATAAAATAAAATCAAATAAAAAATAAAATAAAATCTAGGATTTATTTATTTGGATCCAATTTTTGGAAATCATCAAATGTATTTATTTTTATATTACAATGTATACATCATTATTATCTATTATCTCGATGAACGAACGAGTCTGATTCAGTCATAAAATAAAATAAAATGAAAAATGAAATAAAATAAAATCCAGGATTTATTTATTTGGATCCAATTTTTGGAAATCATCAAATGTGTTTATTATCATATTATAATGTATATATCATTATTATTTATTATCTTGATGAGCCAACAGAATCTGATTCAGTCATAAAATAAAATAAAATGAAAAATGAAATAAAATAAAATCCAGGATTTATTTATTTGGATCCAAACTTTTGGAAATCATCAAATGTTTCTTTTTATTTTATTTTTTATTATAATGTATATATTGTTATTATTTATTATCTCGATGAGCCAACGGAATCCGATTCAGTCAACAAAAGGACGAGATAATATCAATGATATTATCACACTCGCCGTCCTCACCTGAGATCCATGTCTCCGTCCAGCCAGTAGCAGATGATGTTGGAGCCGGCGCCTCCGGGACAGCAGCCCATGATGATGATGACCACGGCCTGCACCGGCAGCACGCCGAAGGCCAGCGACAGGGCGAAGGCGGTGAACGGCATGATGCCGAACTGGCAGAGGAAGCCGATGACGATCCCCCACGGCCTCCGGAGGTGACCCCACAGCTTGGCGGCGTCCACGGTGCAGCCCATGGAGAACATGACCATAGCCAGCATGATGGTGAGCACCGTGCTGAGAACCAGGCTCAGCACGGCATTGAAGTCGTCGACGGGGACGACGCAGTTCGTCCCCGAGCAGACGGCGGCGTGGGAACGGCAGGTGAGCGGCGCCTCGGCCGTCGCCATCAGCATTGACATTTTGACCCTCCTTGAAGATTTTAAAAACCTGCCTCACACACACACACACACACACACACGGAGAAAATTAGCCAAATTATCTTGAAAGAGAATAAAAGAATCTCCAAGGTAACGGGGGTATAAAACCGACCTGCTCCTGAGGAACGACGGCGGGCCGAATGTGCGGCCCGGCGATGGCTCCCCCTGCTTAAGACGGTTCGGAAATAAAAAAAAAAAAAAAAAAAAAGTTAAATAAAAAATTAACCAATATTCGTCTTTTATGGGGTCAGTGCTCCGAGCACGTGCACGTAAAGCGAAGACGCACCGCGAGGCTTCTGTTGCCCTTTGGCCTCTTAAAACTCTTTATTGGAGGCTCGGCGGCGGCCGCGTCTTTGCCGGATTCTGGCTGAGTTTTTTTTTTTTTTAACCCCCCCCAGGAATATTTATATTAGTTTTGTTTTAAATAAACATTCAACTATTTATTGCCAGGTCGACATTGTCAATACAGGTTTTTTGGAATAATGAAAATAAAAGATAATTGATTTGGCATTGAAATTTGGGTTTGTTCCCTTTTTTGTTTTTTTTATTTTTTTTCAATTTTCTTTTATTTTACTTTTCTGAACACGATTTTATTTTATTTTAAGCATGACCAGACCAACGTCAATTCATTCTTAGTGGATTAAATTTTTTCCCATTTTTACAGAGAATACTGTTTCATTCATACATTTACTTAAATCAACGTAGTTAAATTTATTTACCTTAATGCATCTGAATTTTTTTAAAGTTTGGCCTGACTGAATTGAATTTACTTTTTCTTTCACATCTTTCTTTATTTTTCCATTCATTAACTTACTTATTCTTGCCGAACCTAATTTTGAACATTTCCACTCAAATCCTATTAAATAAGATATAAAATATATTTATTCCTTTATGAATTTTAATATTGGCACATTTACAACGAACATAAAAAGCAGAGAAACTCAAATCAACGCCCATTTTATTGTAGTTATTTTATTGACAGTTCATGGCCGACAGTTCATGGCCATTTAAAAAAATATTAAATCAAATCCAGGTTTAGACAAATAATACAGCTGTTGATCCAATTTGGATCCAATTTTTGGAAAACATCAAATTCAGTTTAATTTAATTTCATCAAGTTTGGCCTGACTGGCTTTATTTCAGTTTGCACTTTAAAAAAAAATAAAAAAATCCATGTATACTTTATAATTCATTCATTAATTTCCTTAAATGAACTTATTCATTCTATCATCAATTTCATTTCATTTCCTTTTTTAAGTTTGGCCTGACTGAACTTATATTTAGATTCTTGCACATTTTAAAGACATTTTTGCTCCTTTTTTATTGGAATTTTTGGTTATAGATTTAGTTGAATTTCTTCACGAATCAGGCAAAATATAATCAGATGGAAAAATTCTGCAAAATCATCTGAAAAAAACACACAATGAGAAACTTTATCTCCGGTGACGACCATACTTAAAAAAATTTAAATCCACCCATCCGCGTTCCCGCTCCCCTTATCTGACCATCTCTTCCTTATCGCCGTATCGTTACGCAACTCGCACTTACGTCACGGTTTTTGATGATGAATCGGCAACCGATAAAAAAGGCCGACACGGACGTGTTTGGTGGAAAAAAAAACAAAACAAAGAAGCACACAAATAAAAGAGATTGAAAAGGAATTTAGCGAAGAGGGAATTGTTTTTTAAAAAAAAAGGTCTCTCTTACCTCTCCGTCTGGATGATTTAATGCCTAACTGCGGAGTTAAAGGACAACGTTGGGGGGGGTGGGGCGACCTTCTTCACCTGAAAGGGGGATGGTCAGGATTTTGAAGCCATCTTTTAGCTGTTTTTTTTTTTTTTTTTAATTTGAAAATCATATAGCTCTTGCTACCTGTGTCGAGTTTGTCGTTCTCCCGCGTGGGAATCTGGTGTTAGAGTCGGATGTTGGAAGGGCTTCGGCTACGGAGAGCTTCCCAAAAAAGCCTCCAGGTATTTCTCACGTCACAGATTTTATGATTTTTCATTAGATTTTATCCAATTCCTCCTTCAACGTTTCATCACTGTTATCATCATCGCTTTCAAGGCTCGTCACCGGTAATTCATTACAAAGCAAAGAAATCGGCGTCGCTAACGCTAGCATCCAGGATCCAGGCTATTTGCCGGAGACATTTGTTTTTATAGCGATCGGGAGTTTAATGGCAAAAATTCCGAGCGTTTCTATTTTATTTTTTTGGGGTTAATGTTCAAGCTTGTCTGCCCAAACTTGCGCGGCTGGATGATGATTACCGGTCAAACATTTCTTCATCGGCTCGTCGACCCTTCAATCTGCAGAAACAAAATGTCACGTCTGGCAAAAATGAACCAATAAGACCATTAAAAGACAACCAAAATCAGGAAGATTTGCCATCGGCAATGCGAATTTATTTTTTTAAAATAAATAATTAAACAATTAGATTTTTTTTTTGATAAAAAAAATCAGGTACTTTTATTTTGAAGGTCTGCAAACCAGCTGCATCTGCCCACGTTTTTCCCAGTTAAACCGCGGGGCCGAATAACGAACCCGTTGGAATCTGATGCGTCGAAACGAGAAATGCGCGGCTTGTAAAAAAGTTTTTACGGGCAAGAGAGACGAAGGTCAAGGTCACAGTGTGTAGTTTCCTTTTTTCTTTTTAACGGCCCGGACAAAGAAAAAAAGGTTTCCCAAAAGACGGAGATCAGATCCTTATCTGGATTTAAGATCAGCAGAGATAACACAGGGTTGTAGTTTCAGGAGACGGCGCTTCTTCATACTGCGCGCGCACACACACACACACAACACACACACACCTAAAAAAAATTCACAGATTGCTGGTAAGATAATTTCCCACTGGTTTTCGGGGTCGCTCGGATTATTTCTCTTATATTAGCTACATTAAAACGTTCAAAACATGCATTATTTTCTTATTTTGGACAATTAGCATAACAATTGCTATCATAATTAGCATTGGTAATCAGCCATGATTATATGCTATGCTGTTAAGAAAGCCCTATAGGGCCTAGTGTGTGTGTGAGTGTGTGTGTGCAGAAAACAGCCTGTAAATGTCCCACTGTTAAGTCAAGAATAGAATTTAAACATAAATGACACTGATTAATAACTACTTTTATTTACATCAATCATAACAACCTTGTTGAAATCTTCCCTGTGGTGACAACTGGACTTGAATTTCTTCACTTGAAAACATTTCAGCCTTTATCCGAGAGGCTTTTTTTAGTTCTGCGGGGAGTTTCCCAATATAACTGCCAGGGTTTTGGGCGGGTCTTGGTTATGGTGGCTTGTTATGTAAATGTTCGGTCGTTCGGCAGAAATCAGGTTGTTCCCAGTTGCCACGACAAGAAGATTTCGACGAGAATTCACCATGACCTGATGACTGAGAACCCCCGCAGCCAATAACAGCCGGTAATGTATTTTACTCACGTTGTCATTGGATGACCGTCGGGTCACATGACCCCAGGGTCACACCCACGACCCCGTCACAGTCCAGAAGGGGACGTGCCTGACTAGAAGACACTCGGCCCTTGAAGATCGCCGGTATTTTAAGTTTTCACTTAAATGGCCAAAAAAAAAAAAAAAGGCCGCGTTCGTACAATTGTACTTCTTCGGAACCCCTCCCGGGGAATTTTCCGACAAATATGGCCGTCATCGCCGCAAAGGGAGTCCGTCGGGGTGGGATGGAAGGTGGGGGGTGTCAGCTCTGAGACGTGTCCTTCAGCCGGATGCTGCCCGTCACGTGAGCGATGAAGCACCTCAGCAGGTAAATCCCCGAAAAATGGAGTGAGCTGGTTCGCGAAAGGAAGGAAAGAAAGAAAGGGATGAGTTTGTTTTTTTTCTCTTCCCTCCCAACTTAAGTTTCTGATGATTGCATTTTTAATTTTTTTTTTTTTTCAGTTAAACCTTTTTGTTTTGATGTTTTGGCGGAGTGATGTAATTCGAATAGAGGTGTGTTATTTTGTCTTTCCTCCCAGAAATGAGGTTTTCCATTGCTTGAGTCACATGGAGCAGAGAGTAGACTGGCTGTGAGCCAGTGTGTGTGTGTGTGTGTGTGTGTGTGTGTGTCACCTGACAAGGAAGGGCTGAGGGAAGCAGCTGGTGGTCCCAGTCTGGATGAGCTGCTGGAGGTTCAACAGGTACCTCAGCAGTAACCCTCGACTGCACTTGTCCACCTTCGTCACCACAATCTGTGTGTGTGTGTGTGTGTGGGAGGTATGAGGTTAAAGCTGGAGTGTACACACTGACGCACACTGATGAACAGCATGACACCCCCCGAAACACACACACACACACACACACACTAATGGACCATAGAATACAATGACACACAATACAACAGACAGACACTTGCAAAATCACATTGAAACTGACTACAGAATGACACACACACGCACACACATACATACACATACACACACAGGCATACTACATCCAACTAATAAACAACAGGGTATACAGACACACACTACAGCAACACATGGACGCTAGCAAAATCACATTCAAACTCACTACAATGTGACAAACACACACACAATACAACACACAGGATACTAATAAAATCACATTGAAACTCACTACAGCATCACACACACACACACACACACTAATGGAGTACACTGACACACACTTAAACAACACATACACACACTAGCAAAATCATATGATACTGACTACAGAATGAGACAGACAGACACACACACACACACACATACACACACACTAATAGAATACACTGACACACACTAAAACAACACACACACACTAGCGAAATCCCATTGAAACTCACTACCACATGACACACACACACACACACACACAGATGGAGAACAGAATACACTGACACACACTACAAAGCAATAACACTGATACACACCACAACGACACACGGACACAAGCTAAATTGCATTCAAACTCACTACAGCATGACACACACATCTACACCTAGACCCACACACACACAGATAAAAACACATTGATGCGCACTACAACACACTGATGGACAACGGAATACAATGACACACACTGACGCACACTATAATGCCCTGATGGGAAATACAATACGATGACACACAAAATGACAGCGCGCAACAAATGAAAGACTGACACACACTACAACACACTGATGCACACAATAACAAAGAGACGCACACTAGAAAACACTGACACAGACGACAACACACCAACACACTAAACAAAGACACAGATGCTTTGCTAAGTTCCATTTGACCTTGAAATCAGCCTGCTGTCGCACACTACAACACACAGACACACACTAATGAACAATATAACACACTGGTGCACAATAACATGCATAACAACACACTGACACACAGATAACAAAATCCCATTGACAGTCACACGCACACTGCAACGCATGAATGTGCACGACAACAACACGCAATACACTGATGAAAAATACAAAACACTCGCACAAAATGACACACACACGCATTTAAATTAAACACACTGATGCACATTAAAAAAGGGACACACAAAAACACAGTTGCGCACCTGACATCGCACATTCACACGATAACACACGGATTCACGCACAACAATACACTGATGCACAATATCACACACTAATGCTCACTATAATGCGCTGATATACAACAAACCACACAAAGCACATACACACTGATACCGAACCAAATCATATTTGACACACACTACAACGTACTGACGCACAAGTAAACACAAAACAACGCAAGACATTGTGAGATACACTACAAAGCACCGACACACACATCAACACAATAATGGACAATAGAATACATTGACACACACTACAACAACAGACAGACACTCGCAAAATCACATTGAGACTCACTACAGCATGACACACACACACACACACACACACACACACACACACACACACACACACACACACACACACACACACTCACTCACTCACTCCAGCATGGTGTCACACACTACAATACACGCACAATGCACTCAATGCACTCATGAACGTCACAAAACACTTGGAACAACAACACAGTGACACACACCATAACACACTGACACCTGTTACATGCTCTGACACACACACACACACACACACACACGCGCGCTTACCAAATCACATTGATTTTCACTACAGCATGCAGTCATACACTCCAACACTGACACACACAACGAAGCATTGACACACACGAAAACACACAAAACACTAGAGATACAAAGCAAATCACATTGTCGCACACAAAATGATGCGTGACAACAACACAAGATGTGCTGATGTAAAACACACACGCACACACACACACATGCACACACACGTGTGACCTCTGCTTAGATTTATTCTGATCCCTACTGGCCGGATTGGTGAACTACAGCTAAACGCAAATTTTTGACAGTTTTTTTTTTTAATATTTAAACCACTGTTTATTTCCCATGATTATAAAGGTAAAATAAAAAAAACAAAAAAAAAAGTGAAAAACTTTTAAATGTTCAACATTTATTTTATTTCTTAATTTCTTAATTTTCTTAAGTTTATTTCTTTATTTCTTCTTCCCTCAGGGAATCTTCAATCTTTGTAGTTACTGCTAACAGTTAAGACAATACATATTTCATTATATGTCTTATTCTTCCTCCTTTCTACTATTATCTATTACTGTTATGTTTTTTACGTGAAACTCTGGCAGAACAATTTCCTTCGGGATTAATAAAGTTGTTCTCATCTCATCTTAAATTTTGGGATCGATTGTGTGTGTGTGTGTGTGGGGTCTCACCACATACGGCCGCCTGGTCTCCTCACACATCTCCATGGCGACCCGGTCGGCCTTCTGGATGCCCACGCTGCCGTCCACCAGCAGGAAAGTCCGCGCAAGACTGGGGAGACCAGTGCACGTGTCAGGCGGTGTGATTGTTTTCCAAGTAACAAAGGCCTTAAGACGGCTGATGAGGGCAAAGCGTTCCCTTGCGTCAGGCGTCTCACTTCTTCCTGGTGTACAGGTAGGGTTCCACCATCTCCACAAAGTCCGCGGGTGCACGGTACCCGTAACCCGGCATGTCCACCACAGTGAAGGCCCGGCCCACGCGGAAGAAGTTCATCTTCTTGGTGTGACCCTGGTGGACGCACACATTAACGTATAGAAATCAAACACTAATAAACACAAGGAAAATTGTGGTTTTCATGTATTTGCTAAAGCTTTGTGGAGTTTCCATGTTCTCCCCATGTCTGCTTGGGGTTCCGCATTGTTCTCCGGGTTCCTCTACACCAGGGGTCGGCAACCCGCGGCTCTTTCATCTTTACACTGCGGCTCCGAGTGGAAAATAAATCATAAAATATAAAATTATATTTATTATTTTTCGCCGCTCAAAATAACGTCACACTCGCGGAAGCCGGTATACCCGCCAGCCGGTAAAGTTCGCAGAAGTTCAGGAGCAGAAGTCCCATAAACCAGGTAAAATAAATATTTATGAAGATATTTTGCAAATTTTTTTTTTTTTTTATTGTTTACTGACACAGTGATTTTTTTCCCCCGATTTTTATTGGAAATTCAGGTCAAGGCTCCGCTACACGCTCTGAAAGCCCAAAGCTCAAAATGGGTTCATTACATAAATAAAATTTAATTTTTTTCCGTTATTCTTTGTGAATTTCAGAAGCGACACACTTCACACTTGTTTATACTAAGTGTAAAGGTAATGAAAAGCAATATATACAGTGGTACCTTTATTTTAGATGTGTTTTCTTTTCCGAGGAAACCGGGTCCAAATGGCTCTTTGGGTGTTACGGGTTGCCGACCCCTGCGCTTAACAATCCCAAAACACGCAAGAGGTTAATGGGAGACCCTGAATTGCCCGGATGTGTGTATGAGGGAGTGAATGGTTGTATTTTTTGTGTGACGTGTGAACGGAAGGACGAATGGTTGCGTATCTGTGTGGCCTTGCGATCGACATCAGCTGGGATTAGGGGGGTGGAGAGACTGACCGGGGTCTTGGAGACTCGGACCTCCACCTCCGGGCTCAGGGAGAACAGAGCTTTTATGAGGGACGACTTCCCCACATTGCTGCGGCCGATGAAACACACCTGAGGAGACAAAACCTTTCCTTTTAGCGAATGCTTACAGTTAGCGCTAGGCTAGCTCCTAGCTATGCTGCCATAGGCTTACTCTGTGGAGGGATATCCCAAGACGTTACTTAATTTATGAATATTGAAGTCGTGGTAATCCTGCTGGAGTAAGACGCTTCACGACGGGATGGATTAATCCTTACACATGTGTTTATTAAGCAAAGCATCTTTAAAAACCCCAAATACAAAAATCATCTAATACAGGTACCCAGGCTTATGCTGTTTACCCTAGCCCGTTTATTTACTCTGGGACTCTTAACCCAATACATTGTTTTCTCTAATTTTATATTTTACACGGTCATGGAATAGCACAGTACTGTGTCTTAATTTGATATATACAATGTGGAGAAATTCAGTTCTATATTGGCTACTTCAATATTATCATTTCAGCACCTGCTATTAGCATGTAACGTTAGCACCACCGTTATTATTCATATGGTATCGTTGCATTTGTCCAAGGTTTCAGCATCGCTAAAAGGCGGCTGTTTCTCCCCTGTTGTCGCCGAGAGCTCGCTTTTCGGGGGGAATGATGGGATTCTTTAGATCATCTTAAAGAGAGGCGGCCAAGATCTACTTTATGTAGGAAGCGACATGTGTTGTGAGTCTCAACCTAAGTGGACTCACCGACTTCTTTTGTTCTGCAAAACCTGCACTCTCATCTAGCTACTTTTATTGCAAACTCGGCTGCAAACTTAAGTTTGTGAAAAATGTCCAGGACAATAGCGCATTCATGGATGGATTTAAGTTGACTTTTGGATAAAACTTTATATTAGTTTTCATTATTTTGGTCATTTTCACAAGAATACAGTACCGCAATACCTTGACCTAAGTTGATCCACAATTTAATTTGTACAATATTTTTCACACTATAAGACACATTTAGAATCCTTAAATGTTCTCAAAAATCAGCTGTCCGCCTTATGTAAGAATTTTTGTTATGCTTATTGACCTCGAACCAAATTTATGTGGTAAACGACGCTCAAACATCTGTCAAAATGTTTTAGTGCGACTTTGGTAAACAACAAAGTCGCTCCACTCAATTGATTATCGAACCATTCCCACCTGAAACAGCGACGCTGTATTAAAGTCGGCCCTTGGTGGAAAATGGGTTGCAATGTCAGACAGCGATAGATATCTAAATATGTAGTGCTGGAATGCAACGTTGTTCCGACCTTACACTAACTTTAGGTGTCCGGAGTCACTGGCAACGATAAACCAATCAGAGAACAGTACATAGTACGCTTCCCTCTGCCACTTTTTTTGCAATACAACATCATATTACTTTATATTTGTGTGTATGAGGACCCCCAAAAATGGCACCTGTTAAGAGACACGCTTACATAGCGGAATTCAAACTCAAGGCTATCAGTCACGCAGTATATCACGGTAATAGAGAAACTGCGAAAGAATTCGATATTAATGAATCAATGGTACGGAAGCGGAGGAAGCAAGCAGATGAGCTGCAGCGACTAGAAAGACTAAACAGCGTTTCTTAGGGAACAAAGCGAGACGGCCGCAGTTGGAGGACAAAATTGAACGGTGAACAGCAGGTAGAAGAGTATCTACGGTCTCAATTCAACTCAAGGCAACAGCGATAGCGTCCGACGTGAAGATCGATGACTTTCGAGGAGGTCCTTCTTGGTGCTTTAATTTTATGAAAAGGCATCAGCTCTCCATCCGTACAAGAACTACAATCTCGCAGTAGCTGCCAATGATTACAAAGACTAAACTGACTTTTTTTTCGCTTTATATACTGTATGTTTTATCAGCGCCTTATGTATGAACGTAGACCATTGATGGTCTTATGGTCCACAAAATACGATATATCATATTTCCCTATTAAAATGAATGGAAAAGCGACTAATACCCTTTTTGTTATGATATAAACTGTATTTATTATGTAAATTTGGGCTGAAGATGCGAAAGCAGTTGGGGGGATTTTTTCATTTTGTGCTCTATTGCTTACCTTGACTTACTCGCTGCACACTTAATGCTACAGTGCATTGCTAGATGTAACTAGCACACTTTGCTACGTTTTATTACTAAACTTCATTTAGCGACAGAAAGAATGCCACTCCTCCTTAAAACAATCAACCGTGGTTTTGAACGACTCTTCCTGTCCTGATAAAATCGCAAAATACGTTTTTACATTCTTTCTACTTTCCTAAAATAGTAATTGGGGTCATTTAACTGCTGACCTCTGGCTGTTTGAGGTCCGGCGCGTGATCCATCCGCTCCGCGGACACGTGGTAATCGATCCTGTGTGACGGAGTGGAGCAGAAGAGCTTCTCCGCCCTCAGGATGTCCTCGACGCTGGGGTGGAAGAGTTGGAAGGGCTTTGTGTCCACGGAGCTGGACGCAAGAACCAACGGTTGGGGAGTCAAAGACGACTGCATACATTTTCCAATTATTTTCTTGTTGTTTTCTTTGGTAATTCTGTTGGATTCAGTTAATGTCCTGCTAGTTCTCTCACCTGTCTAGGTAAGGCTCCAGGCCGCTGAAGGGGTAAAGCAGACTCTGCATCTTCTTCTGCGGAAGCGTGGAGGCTTTCTGCAGCGACGCTAGCTTGTGGACGGAGCGTCGGGGAACAGAGTAGATGCGAATACTGGTAGCGAACATGTTTCCCTGAAGATTTCAGACCAGCTTGCTGAGACAAACAAACACACACAGCAGTTGCTCGAGTTTATACGTGTCACTCGCCATAGAGGATTGGATTTTTGAGTCTCTGAGCTGCTGAGTGAGTTTGTTTTGTGAATGGGGAGGGAACCACTGTGCAATGTATGAATCACTGAGTGATCATGTTTTATGAAAGACATATCTATCATTTTCACCAGACATCACCAATTGACAGACGTGTGCACGTCCCATGATCCAAAAACTGTGCATGAAAGGGGCAAGGTGAAGCGCCGCTACGAAAAAAGAAGGACAGCGGTCTTGAAAAGTCCGAGCTGAGGGAACACAAAACAAACGACTGAAAGCATTGTACGTCAGAACTACCCGGATCATAAAACATAAATTTGCAGCAAAGAAACGTGCAAATGAATCTTCACTGAAGGTATCAGGCATTTTTAGGCTAGATGAAAAATAATTAAAAATAATACTTAACAGAGAAAAGGTGTTTCACAAAGATATGTTTGCATGTTCCCTTAAAACAGACACATTTTCTTTTTTTGAAGATGTTGACTTTTTTTTCCAAATTGAAAAGTAGGCATTCGATTATTTTCACGCTGAGACCTCTAATATGCAAGAAAACAAGAGAACAATGTTTCGTTAATGCTCCAGTTTTACCGGAAGAATCGCTTTTTATTTATTGTATTTTTGTTTATGAGTGAAAAAGGTGATTCAGCTCTGTTTGCACTTTTTACATTTCTTTTATTCTGAAGTTCCCACTATCCTAAATCTGAAACACAGACCTTAAATGTATTAGCCTGGGACTACTTTTATTTGTGGTCAGAGAGGTTGCTGTTTACTGAACAACATCACTCTGATTTAAGAGGCTTTTGGGGGTTCATCTGAACATTTGTTTATTCGGTCATTCGAGAAAAGAGTCAGAATTTCAATATTTTTCCCCAACTTTTCCCAGTTTCCCCCTGTTTACGTTCAAGTAATATCTTCCAAACCAATGGCTTTAACGCGAGTTTAGCAGCTAAAATTACTTCACATTTCAGTGTCCAGTTTTGCGTCATGCCTGAATCCTAATTAAGACAATTTCGCGAGTTTAAAACTACTACACCAAGCGCCTATCATGAGAAAAATACAAATTACCAGTTAAATCCGTATCGTGAACCGGCTTTTCCCTCAGCGTCGGTCGAAGTGTTGAATCCAAATGAAGCTGATACCAACGACTAGCATTCCCTGAAAAAATGCTGAATTCAGATGTCGTATATTCATAAAAAGACGCAACCTAACGTCGTGTTTACGTTGGAATCAAGGCATGCCTTCACATCAAATATATACATCTCGGTTTAACTAAACTTTTAACGAAAACACCACAAGCTAAGGCTACATACGCCAGTGTCCTCCATGATGGGTGCAGCGTTTAAATGTGTCCGGCTGAAACAACAAGACTAGCACTTCCGGTAGCTAGCACTTCCGGTGGCCGTTTAGAGAAACAACAAGTTATTATTTCCACTTTTGTTTTTCTGTTATTTGTTTTCTAGTTAATTTATTCACATAATTTCATGGTGCTTACGTTTTTTTCATGGTAAAGCTAAATATATCCGAGGAAAATTACCTTTTTTTTTATTCACCCATGACATGCTTCTCATAATGTGAAAATTGCAAATTACCCAAAGGTCAGAGAAAAATAGCGAAATAGCAGGAAATCTACTAAGATCTTAGTTATTTCCATGTTTTCGTTTGTTCACAGTTGAAATTGTAACCAAACAATATTAATAGTTTCATTATTAATTGCTTATGTCGAGAAATTATTTAATCTAGTTTTCAAATCATTTTTCAGTAGCTTACACAAAATGCAGCACAAATGACACAAGAAAATGATATAGTAAAGTAATCAACAAATAGTTTCTTCTCAGTACCTGCCCTTTGAACGAAAACATTTATAGTGAAAATACCAAAATATTTCCTTCTCATCCACACGATGGCGCCGCAGACCAAACCTGTATTGAAACCCTATTGGGATCTTTCAAATTCAGCTCTTTATTCAAATTCTGGCCCCCTCCCCCTGGGTTTAATCAGTCACAACTTAGAATAAAGTAAAATCAACAATAACTTAATTGAACTTTGGGTTTATTTTCATATTTCAAAAAGGATATTATTATGGTTTCTGTTTTTATTACTGATCTTTATTAATCTTCATCCCCTGAAAAATTCTACTGATCATTCGTAACATTTTATACATTTTCATGTAACTTCCTGATGATAATAATAAGAATGATGATATAAATAATTCTCTTGTTATCTTTAAAATTAAAATTTAGAGGCTCTTTCAAACGAATATCTCCATTTATACCGTGTACGGCAACTGGCGGGCGCTGTTACAGAAACAATTCAAACTGCACCTGTGGCTTTTGCTGTTCATCATTTATTACGGGAGAGAGAGAGAAAGAGGGAAGGCGGGGTGTTGGGGGGGCTGATGGAGGCCTTTATTAGACATTTTTATGTCTTCGGGAACAAAAAGAGCCCTTTAACGGCGCCCTCCTTAAAGTAGAAGAAGAAAAAGTTGTAGAAACCACACAGAGAGGGATGTATACACCAGCAGACGGGTGGAGATGGATGGATGGCAGGTGGGGGGGGGGGGGCGAAGGGGGCGACTCCATCACCCCGCCATCCGTCATGGCGGGCCGGGGGATCAAATGCCAGAACAATCAATCGCACAGCAAGCCCATGTCTGTAGCGCCGACTGCCGTGACATTTACCTCCCCGGGGCTCGTATCAATAGGTGACGAAGACTTGACCCCCTCTTCCTCCTCCTCCTCTTCCACCCCTAAACAGCTGCCCCATCACCGAACCTTCTTCATCTTCTTCTTCTTCTTCGTCTGGTTGACCTCCCCAGGTGCTGAACTTCTCTCACTGAGTGACTGATGAACCTGCAGGGCATGGGGGCGCCCCTAGTGGCCACAAGTGGAACTGCAGGACACAAAAACCTCAAAATCTCAACAGTTAAAAAATTATCGATTTTGAAAATTAAAAAGAAAAAAATCAACTAAAATAAGGTCAGGTCATTCCGATTTTTTTAGATTTAATTTTCTGGTGAATCTTTTTTTTTTACAGATTTCCACAATATTGCTTCCACAATCCAGTTCCAGCTTATAATAATAATAATAATAATAATGATGACAATGATGATAATAATAATAATAATAATAATTTATCCTTTGATAATTATTATTAATAAATTCATTCTCTCAACAACACTTCGACACACTCGGATGAGCCAGGAATCAGTTCAAAAGACTACTGCTCTTCCTCCTGCGCCACGCCGCCTCCCCCCCAAATGTTTATTTTTTAATTTCATTTTTGAATAATGCATCCTTTATTAATCCCCATGGGGATTAATATCCCATGTGATTCTATCCCACTCATTGTTTTCCTGTGTATTCAAATATGTCTTAATTGATATTTCAGCAATAAAATACCCAGTAAATCTGCAAATTAAATAGTAATCATATGTCAGTGTTTTCTGTTTTTTTGTTTGTTTTTTTTTCCCAGGGAATCACAAACGGTCCCAACGGGACAATGAATTATTACTCGATGCAGTTTGACCCTCTGGGACGTTTCCAATTCCGCCGGGGCCAAACATTTGCATGTTAACAAGACGTCAGATGCGTCTCACCACCATGTGACCTCTGCAACTTCCCCTGTGACCCCAAGTCACCCCCATGTCAACACCACCTATGATATGCAACCTCCTCTGTATTGTTTAGGCAGAAGGATGAAGTACTGGGGGGAGTCTATTGAGCTAAGAGGTTAAAGTGTCACACACACACACACACACACACACATACACACACGCACACACATGAAAACAAATACAGGATATTTCGGAGGAGTGGGGATGTTATCAAAACCGCGAGAATAAAAGCGAAAACAAAACCAACTGAAAATTTTGCATTTTAAAATGTTTAAAATAGCTACATGTAACAATAAATTCCCGGAAGTGATTAAAATGAAAGGACCTGAAGATTTACAGCTAGTTCACACAAAAATGTTGGAAATTGTATGAAAATGAAGAAGTGATTTCTTAGAATATAAAACACTAAAATATAAAAATGTATAAAAAAAACCACAACAAAAACACAGAGTGAAAATAAGGACCGAAAGGGAGAAAGTCTGTGGGAAAAACTCAGGTTGTTTATTTTTCCGTTGCTGTGATTTAATAAAGACGGATGTGTGTTTCCACAGGTGGAGAACTTTTTTCGGCCCCGAGGAGGTCAAAGGTCAACGTCCCAATCGGTCCCACTTGTTAAAGCCAGATATCCCTGCCACCAATTTGCTGGTATATCAGACACCCAGTTCCAGGATTTAGACGGGTCCCACTTCAACAAGACCATTATCTCTGCCAACACCTCTCCTCCACACACACACACACACACACACACACACACACACACAACCTTCGGCCCACCTCTTTGTATCTCCTGATGATTTATTTTGCTTCTTCTCCTCCCCCTCTTCCTCCCTCTCAGGGTCGACCCTGAGCTCCGGCACTCTGTCTGGATCCTTAATCCCCCGTCCGTACCAATACAGGACAGGAACAGATTGAAAAAAAAAAAAAAAAGAATATAACCACCCCTACGCACAGATACGGGAACACACACACACACACACACACACACCTTTATACCAGATAAGTGACAAAGTAAACCTGGAGACGAGGAGCGGCGGTCCATCGACCCGAGGATGACGGAGGGGCTTTTCAACGCCGCCGCTAATGAAGGCGATGCCTCCCCTGAGCTATGACAACGGAGCCGCGGCGAGGACGGAGGCCGCCATTCCCCCCCCCGCCCCGACACACACACACACACACACACACTTACCCCTCCACGGGAGGAAAACTGTATATATAAGTAGCAGAGGGCCTTAAAAAATAATGAAACCCCGGGCGCCGTTTTCACGCCGGTCTGGAAATAATGGCTGTTTTTTTCACAGGAGAAGAGGTCACTTTCCCTCCGAGTGGAGGTTGGGGGGGGGCGAAGGGGGGGGAGCGGGGTGTGAAGGATTATTATGGTGCATGTAGACAGAAAATCCCCGGGACCCTTATTAAGGGCGGTTAAATTTAAGGACAGTGAAGGAGAAACTCTGGCAAAGTGACAAGAAAAATCCGGCGTCGACACGGAGGCGGCCATTTTTTATTTCACATGACGGACGTCAACGTTTGGATTTTTTTAAAAAACAGGGAGTAAACTCGACGAGCTGAAATTTGAAGGTTGATAATCAATAATCAATCATCCATAATAGAGGGAACAATGAGGAGCAGGAGTAGTTGTGATGAAGGCAAGAAATAAAATGTAAAAAGTGAACCCGTAACCTTCCTTCCCGCTGGTGGGACGCCTGCCGGCCTCACGACGGGACAGTCTGGACTCACATGTTGGGTTTTTTTTTTTGGAAGCAGGAGGGAGGTTGGGCCACGAGGGGCGGGTGGAGTGTGTGTGTGTGTGTGTGTGTGTGTGTGTGTGTGGGGCTGTCGTCTCTGGAGTCATGTGATCTTCAACATCAGAATCAAACATGGGTGGGAGGAGATGTCAAAAAGAACCCAATAATAAACCTGTAGGAGAACCCTGGAATGCACACACACACACACACACACACACACACACACAAACACACACACAAACGCACGCACATGCATGTCTGCACAGTGGGAAACAAACATGGAAGAAACAAACAAAGGTACACCAATGCACAAAGCAATGACTACTGCTTTCCTACAAACACACACACCCACACACACCCACACACACCTACACCCACACACACACACACACACACACACACACACAACTGCAGAAATTCAGATTCTATACAGCAGAGAAAAAAAAGTTATAAATACATCCAAAATAAACACTTTCATAGAAAAAAGGTAAAAAAAGCCAAGGCAACAAGTGATGCTTGCCTACACACACACACACTCACACACGCACATGCACATGCACACACAGGCATACACACACACGCACACACACACACACACATGCACATGCATGTCTGCACAGAGGGAACCAAACACGGAGGAAACAAACAAAGGTACACCAATGCACAAAGCAATGACTGCTGCTTTCCTACAAACAAACACACACACACACACACACACACACACACACACACACACACACACACACACACACACAACTGCAGAAATTCAGATTCTATACAGCAGAGAAAAAAAAGGTTATAAATACGTCCGAAATAAAAACTTTCATAGAATAAAGGTAAAAAAAGCCAAGGCAACAAGTAATGCATGCCCACCCACACACACACACACACACACACTCACACACACACACACAAACTGTTGCATACACTTTCATACATAAGCACTGTTTTCAGCACGTATTAGCTCTTTTGAAATAATGAAAATTCAACTATTAAATAAAAAGAATTAACCGTTTTTCAGAAATTAAAAAAAACTACAATTAAAAATGAGCAAAAACAAAGATGTATTCCCATAATAAATCCAAGATTATAAAAATTATAAATATACACCTCTTAATTGCCTATAAGACCTATTTTTTGTTAATACTTCAGACAGTTTAGGTAAAGTTAAAATTATTTTAATAAAAGGAAAAATAATTCTTTGAATCCTCCTTTGGATGGGATGTCTGGTGACCTTTGACCTCAGAGCTGAAGAGGCGTTTGGTTGGACGGGCAGACGAATGAGCCGCCGCGACTCCTCCGACGCCCGGCGGTCGCGTTTGACTCCGGCGGCGACGACAAACGCCGCTGACTCCTTCTCGTTACCACGGTGATGGATGGTACCCCCCCCTCCCCCATGCATCGGTTCATTTGTTATACATTTATAGTTCATAATCCATCTGCTCTACCCCCCCCATCCACACACCCACAGCCTCGTTTTTTACCCTCCTTGGTGAAGTGTGTGTGTGTGTGTGAGTGTGTGTGTGTGTGTGTGTGTGTGTGTGTGTGTGCCGTTGGTGGCCATGACGGATGACCCGGTGTGTGAAGCCCCACATGTGTTTGTCGTTTGAGAACGGGGGGGGGGGGGGGGGGGGGGGGGGGGGGGGGGCGGGCGAGTTCCTTCATCATCAGCAACAGATTGATTTTGAGACTAGTAATTATTTTCAAATCTCCATATATATATACATATAAATTTATATGTATATATATATCAATTGTAATCGTAGACTCGATTAAAATAATAAAATATCGCATATTCAAATGTAAACGTTTTGCACTGATTGATAGTCAAGAAGCTTGTTACTGATTAGTCATTAGTTTTTCATTGCGTGTTTGTGTGTGTGTGTGTGTGTGTGTGTGTGTGCAAGCGCTTGCACACACACACACTCATGTGATGGACGACCTGCTCTGCGACGCCTTGCATGTGTTTGTCATTATCCCTCCGCCGTCGTCCTCACTACTAGCTAATTTCAATGTAAAGAATCCCCTTTATGTATTATTTATCCTCATCGATTTTGCGCATTTATTTCCAAGTTAAATCTAATTAAAGTTTATTTTTCGGAAACGTATTTCTTGCAGATGTTTTCATTTTTTTTTGAAAATTTTTAAGCAATTTTTTTTTAAATTCAGTTTGATAGATGTTTCACATGTCTTGTTTATTCCCAAACTGTGCCTGTCCATTTGTGTGTGTGTGTGTGTGTGTGTGTGTGTGTGTGTGTGTGTGTGTGTGTGTGTGTGTGTGCGTGTGCATGGCCCTGATGGATGAGTTGGTGTGTGAAGCTTCACATGTGTTTGTTGTTAGACTCTTCATCATCATCACCTTCATCACATCACACACACACACACACACACGCACATGCACACACACGCACACACACACACATGCACAGAAACTCGTGTCGAGATCTCAGCGAAGTCACTGGATTAAGGGATTCTCACAGACGTGTTTGAAGATGCGTCTTTCCTGGAAGAACCGTCTGGATTTATCTCACGGCAAAGAACTTCTACCCCCGACACCCGAGAACTGACTTGCCGGACTGGACTGGACTGATCTGGATCTAGTTAAATCCAATTTAGTTCTGTTCAGTTCAGTTCAGTCAAATGCAATCTTGTTCAGTTCAGTTCAGTTCAGTTCGGTTCAGTTCAGTTCAGTTCAGTTCAGTTCGGTTCAGTTCAGTTCAGTTCAGTTCAGTTCAGTTCAGTTCAGTTCAGTTCAGTTCAGTTCAGTCAAATCCAATCTAGTTCAATTCAGTTCAGATCAATTCAGTTCAGTTCAGTTCAGTTCAGTTCAGTTCAGTTCAGTTCAGTTCACTTAAGTTCAGTTTGGTTCAGTTCAGTCGAATCCAATCTTGTTCAGTTCAGTTCAGTTCAGTTCAGTTTGGTTCAGTCTAATGCAATCTAGTTGAGTTGAGTTGAGTTGAGTTGAGTTGAGTTGAGTTCAGTTCAGTTCTGCTCAGCTCATATCAGTTTGGTTCAGTTCAGTCAAATCCAATCTACTTCAGTTCAGTTCAGTTCAGTTCAATTCAGTTAAGCTCCTTTTGGTCCTGAACTGAACTGAAGTAGACTGGATTTGACTGAGCTAAATTTGACTGAACCGGACTGAACTTAACTGAACCAAAACGAAGTGATCTAGATTGGATTTGACTGGACTGGACCGAACTGAACTGAAGTGAACTAAAGTTAACTAGTCTGAACTGAATCGGATCGGACTAAAGTGAACTAAACGAGACTGGAACTAAACTGAACTGAACTCGACTGAACTGAAATGAACTGAAGCTTGAAAACCAGTTTTTGGATTTTCTGCAGACCTTTCAACATTCCTCAAGAGACAAAAGAAGTTGAACAAGCACCGAATCAGACAATATCTATATATTCAATGTAATTTCTTGCTTATTTTATATTTGTTCTCTTTTCAGACAATTGTTCTAACACTTTCCTGCTTGCATATTTTAAATATTTAAAAATCGTTTTTTTTTTTCCAATGAATTCAATTTATCATCATATAATATTTGAACAATTGACAACTCAACATAAAAAAAACAACCTGTTAGAAAAAAAAAAAATGAATCCCAGAAGCCTGAGATGGCATTTTTTAATCCTCAGACAACTTTTCCTTCAAGGTTCCTCAAAATATTTCTCCACGACATGTTTTTCCAAAACATTTTAAAGACTATATTCACTCATTTATTCATAATATCCTTATCCTTCTTACAGGGGGCAGGGATATACAACCATTATTCACAAGTCTGGACACTTTCGGACAGGGGTCTCAGACTCACGGCCCTCGGAACAATATTTTGTGGCCCCTGCCTGAAAACAAATCTTTGTGTTAGTCTTTTCTCACATGCATCCGGGGGTTTTATACAGCGGGTTTCCAAAAAAAAAAAAAAAAAAAAAGGGTCAGGAAAAAATGAAAAAGTAACTTTGCAATGTATTTTTTTGCTTTAAAATTTGAAAAACAAATTTTTTTTTTTTGTAAAAATGATCATTTCTTCTATTATTTCTATAAAAAAACAAAAACGATAGCATAAAAAAAAAAAAAAATTAAAAAGATTGCTATAATAACCAGAATATCCTTGTAAACATTATACCTCCTCTTATATTTGCTACCAATCCATTTTCTAATAAATTCTAGCGGTAAATTTTCCCACCGTGACAAGATTTTCTCTTTTAACTCAACAAAATTTTCAGAGTGTAATTTTGTAATTTCATCAGTTTTAATATTAATTCATCATGTATTTTTTTAGAGGAACAAATCATGACGTATAAAGATTTTTATTTTTTACCTGTTTATTTCCTCTACACTAAAACGAAGGCAAAATTTGGACTTAGTGTTACTTTTAGGTAATGATTTTACTGGTCCGGCCCCTTTGACATCAAATTAGTACCCCTGCTTTAGTGTCTCCAATGAACCATTCCAACCTTATTTTTTCAATTAAAAGAAAAGAAAATAAATTCTTGCAGTATTTTTTTTTGGCAGTCAATTCCTTTATGAAATTTCCACTTTTTTTTCCCTTCTGAGGTTCCTCACAGGTTCCAGAAAATCTGAAGAAACCACCTTGTCTGAAATCCATCATACATGTAATTCCACACTCTCACCGCTAGGTGGCGCTAAAGGACCGCGAATGAAGATTTCCTCTCCGCCTGAAGCCATGCGGACTCTTAAAAAACACATCTGTTGCTCGAAAACCCCTGGAGGAGCTGCTTATTCGGGCTCATCCGGGCTTTTATTGTTATAACTTTATCACCATTTACCTCCAGACACCATGTTGATGTTTTTTCTTTTCTCCTTTTTTTTTTTTTTTTTTAACGTTACTCACGCTCGAACTCCGGGCCCTCCGGCCAAAATAGGATGGCTATTTGTAATTACTTATTTATTTTAAAATTTGAATACCCCTCCATCATGCCTAAGTGATTTAATGATAGCTTGGCACTATTTTTAAGTAAGAAAAAAAAAAAAAAAAACTCATATGAGCGGCTTATGTGGGCGCGCCGCTGCCAAACGGGACGCTTTCATGAAGCTCCAGGAAAAGCAGCTTTTTGGTTCCCATGCTTGAAAATTGAAACGTCCCTCATGAAACTGCGCGCGTCCGTGGCGGCTGCGGGCAGCTCATCGGTGTCGGGGCTGTGGCGGCGGTGGCGACGTGGAATTTTTCAGGGCTTAATGAAAAAAAAAAAAAAAAAAAAACACAGATCCAGGGCCAAAACGGGTGCGTGTAAATATTAGGATTAGCGCCGACCTATTTTCCGAAGAGGACACCGACCTCAGGGTTAATCAGAAGATCATTAGAAATTAGCAACCGATCCGATTGACTAAAAACGGCTGGAAATTTAACAAGAAAAAAAAAAAAAAAAATCACAAAATAAATAAATAAATAAATAAAAAGCTAGATTTTTATTGTATAAATTAAGATATAACACCACATCACAACGCATTTATCCGATGATGCTTTGCATGTCAAGCCGGTCTGAAATTATCCAAAGAAACCCAAATATCAGAATAAGACGCCTTCTGGCTCAACCAGCAGAGTAAAAATAAAAGTTTATGACTAATGATACAGTAAAAACTTTATAATAAATAACAGAGGTAACAGTTACCGCCGAGCCCCCTGGAAAATGAGCGTGCACGTATTGATAGTTGGACATGAACAGGGAGGAATGAGTGCATCATGGAGGGTTAGCAGAGTTAGCATTGCTAGCAGTTAGCCTGGCGCTAACTATGAGCTTTCTCAAAAAAAAGGATTTTAAAGCTGCTAAAGAACAAACTGGATGGAGATTAGTTGGAAGACGGTTCTTCTGAGAAAAAAAATAAATAAAATAAATGAAATAAACCGCTCGGGGAAGGTTGGAAAAAAATTGTCGAGACAAACAAATAAAAAGAATAATATATTTCTACTGTAAATCACAGTCCAATGAAAGCGCCTTTTATTTTGGCTCCCGGGCCAGACAACCTTGACGGGCTCGCTCGCTCGCTCGCTCTTGGGTCTTTGAGAAAAAGAGAGAGACGGAGGGAAAGTTGGGGGTCACGGGAGCCAGAGGTCAACCCCCCCTCCCCCCCCCCCCCCAACACAGACACACACACACACACACACACACACACACTCTCCACCAAATTCAGCAAAGTCCTCCTTTTTATAGAGCGGCGGCGGTTTCCTGCTCCACCTCCTGTTCCCCTCACTTTCCTCCACCCTCCATACATCTGTCTCTGTCACCCCCTCCACCTCCATCTATCTCCTTCCACACACACACACACACACACACACTTGTCAGCCTGCTAAACCTATTAACTAAGAGGGTAAAAATGCGGAGTAATGAAATAAAGTGGCGGGACGAAGATGAAGCCGCTCTATTTATGAGCCCAGGACAAATAAACGAGTGAGGACTGTACGGGCGGGGGGGGGGTGGAGGGTCGGGGGGATCTGGACTGTGTCGACCGAAGGGGGACGACGGGAAGGAGTGTTTTTTTTTTTTTTTTTTTTTTTAACGGAGGCCCCTGAAGGCAGCACTTTTTTCCTGAGGGGGAAAAACCCATCACGTTCTGAGGTCTTTATGAACAGATAACTTTATAAGCGGCCAGATGCTGGAGTGTGTGTGTGTGTGTGTGTGTGTGTGTGTGTGCGTGTGTGTGTGTGTGTTCTGTCACGTCTACGTCTATACGTCTACATTTAACACAGGGCCGTGTTGCATGGGACGGGTTCATTTTCATGAGCTTCAGGGTTGAGGGGTGAAAAAAATAAAAATAAAAATAAAAATAAAAATAAAAATAAAAATAAAAATAAAAATAAAAATAAAAATAAAAATAAAAATAAATAAAAAATAACATTAAGAATAAAAATTTATAGATTATTTGTGTTTTCTCTCAAAGCGATAGTTGTTTTGCGTTCACAGTCACTCACGTGCATGAAACTGAATACATCCCAAACTTCATGGCTGAGGGGTGAAAAAAATAAAAATAAAAAATAAAAATAAAAATAAGAACATACAAAAAAAAAAAATTAAAAATAAAAATTAGTCAATTAATTGTGTTTTCTTTCGAAGCCAAAGTGATTTTGCATTCACATGCATCACATGCATGAAACTTAATACATCCCAAGCTTCAGCTTCAAGCCTCAATAATCAAAGAAAAAAAATAGAAATAAAAAAACATAAAAAAAAAAAAAAAAAAAAAAAGAATAAAAAATAAATAAATTAAATGAAATTAGCGTTAATGTTTTCTCGTAAAGTGAAACCAAAGGTTTTTGGGCTCTCTCTCACTCATTTGCTAAATTACTGGGTATACTTTGCACAAAGCTGAATACATCACATAATACAATACATGAAAGGGAAAGAAAATGTGCACTTTTAAATTGAATTTTGGTTTCTTTTTTACAAATAGGTTTTTCCGAAAAGTGATTACCACGAGGCTTAACATTTAAGCTATTTTCTTTTTTTTTTTTATACCTCTTATATAAATATATATAATATAAATAAATATATATATTTATATATAAATATATGAAATAAGTTATTTAATTTCTGCTGATCTATTTGAGAATAATTTTGTATTTATTCTCAGTTTGATTTTGATTTTCAACCACTTTTCATAAACTCATTTCTTTTATTTGTGTATTTTTCTTTTTTTTTTAATTATGTCTGTGTACGGGAATTGTAATTAGAGTTATTTTCTTATTCTTGCTATGCAATAAAGCAGCATAGTGATTAAAAAGCCTCCCTTCGCATATCCACCGCTGCGTCAGATTTCGTTGCCAGGGTAACAGCAGGGGGCCGTCATTGGCAGGAGCAGTTTAACCGGACGACTCAATTCTGACGATCGCGAGTCCGAATCACGAGTCCGATCTCAGCCGGGTACGTCGGGGGGTTAAAAATGTGAACTTTTGACCTTTTTCTTCAAAACGGCACTGGTGAACTGACGCTCGTCGTCATGGCGTCAGGAACGGCGAGATCCCTTCATCTGCAGTTAGCTAGCTAGCCGTTTTTTTTGGGGGCGGAGCCTCGATGGATACTTTTTTTTTAAAAATCCGATGGAATCTTAATGATATATGAGAAGATATGGCTTTTTTTAATGTTTTTTTTTTTTTTTTTTAAATGCCCCCCCCCCCCACCACCACCACTCTTTTGGTCTCTCCCAGCCCGTCGGTGACATAAATGTGGAAAAATTAGCTTCAGATCTGGAGATACCGGAGGCACCACCGCGACCACATCCTGCTGCGACCCAGACTCCTCCGGGTTTTCCTCCATTTTTTTTCTTTTTTTTTGTCTTTTTTTTTTTTTGCCCAGGGTAATAAGAACCTGGACCCGAGTCAGGACCCTCCTGGCCGGCGAGCCCACATCCAGGACGGCGTCTTATTATCCTCCCTGGGAAAAAAAAAAAAAAAACGCCGTCCGGCTCGTCTCCAGGTCTGTCTTTCATTTTGCGCCACTCTGGGTTTTTTTGGCGGAGGGGTTTCCTCGGGTCCAATTTAATACGAGAGCGCTGACGTCTTGCTCCGAGAGGAGGGAGGGAGGCTTCACTCTTGTCACAAGAAAAAAAGTAATTTTTCAAAGCAGATGCAGTATCGTCGAGGGTCAATGCAGTATTTGCACAACAGCGTGCTGCGTTTTCAGCCCCTATGTACTGTTTTCAGGCCAGTATGCAGTATTTTCAGGCCAGTATGCAGTACTTTCAAGCCTTTCAATAGTCCATTCAGGCCTCTGTATGGTATTTACAAGCCTGCATGCAGTACTTTCAGGCTAGTATGCAGTACTTTCAGGCTCATATGCAGTGTTTCACGCCAGTATGTAGTATTTTCAGAATACTATGCAGCCCCTATTTAGTATTTTCAAACCAGTATGCAGTATTTTTGAGCCTCTAAATAGTATTTACAGGCCTGCATGCAGTACTTCCAAGGCTAGTATGCAGTTCTTTCAAGCTAGAAGGCAGTTCTTAACTTTGACACTTTATATTTTATTTGTATTTCTTATTCTCCCTCCTTCCTACTATTATCTATTATTGTTATGTTTAACTTGAAACTCTGGCACAACAATTTCCTTCGGGATAAATAAAGATGTTCTTATTCTTATTCTTATTATTAGTATGCAGTACTTTCAGGGTAGTATGCAGTACTTTCAGGCTAGTATGCAGGGTTCACGCCTGATCCCAATTTGCAATCGGCACCAGCTGCAGCAGATGCCGCTAATGAAGATCCCTATAAAGGGCAGCGGCACGCTCTGCCTGGTGCCGGGGGGATTGTGGCTCGCAGAGTCCTGCCACGACTGGACCCCAGGTGTAACCTCTGTCCCCTCCCTCGTTACGACCGGACCCAGTCGGCCGGTGTAACCTCTGACCCGGCCTGCAACCCGTCCCGCCGGCAACCCTGTCTGCAACCCGTCTCGCCGAGACCCAGCCTCTGCAGTCCCGCCTGCAACCCGTCTCGCCGAGACCCAGCCTCTGTAGTCCCGCCTGCAACCCGTCCCGCCTGCAACCCGTCTCGCCGAGACCCAGCCTCCGCAGTCCCGCCTGCAACCCGTCTCGCCGAGACCCAGCCTCTGCAGTCCCGCCTGCAACCCGTCCTGGTGAGACCCAGCCTCTGCAGTCCCGTCCTGCCATTTCAACGCAATAAAAGCGCTTTCAACCCATCCCTGCGCTGAAGTGTGGTTCCCTGCTCGAGTCCGCCCCGGAGTCTCGTGACAGCAGTACTTTCAGGCTCATATGCAGTGTTTCAGGCCAGTATGTAGTAGTTTCAGAATACTACGCAGCCCCTATTTAGTATTTTCAAACCAGTATGCAGTATTTTCGGGCCTCTGAATAGTATTTACAGGCCTGCATGCAGTACTTCCAAGGCTAGTATGCAGTACTTTCAGGCTAGAATGCAGTGTTTCAGACCACTATGCAGTAGTTTCAGGTGACTATGGAGGACCTATTTAGGATTTTCAGACCATATGCAGTATTTTCAAGCCTCTTTAGTATTTTCAGACCAGTATGCAGTATTTTCAGGCCTCTTTATAGTATTTACAAGCCTGCATTCAGTACTCCCAGGCAATTATCTAGTACTTCAAGACTAGTATGCAGTACTAGTAGTTTCAAGATCATATGCAGTGTTTCAGACCAGTATGTAGTAGTTTCAAGCGAGTATGCATAGCCTGTATAGTATTTCAGACCGTTTGCAGTCTTTTTGGGCCAGTATGCAGTACTTTCAAGCCTCAATAGTATTTTCAGGCCTGCATGCAGTACTTCCAGGCTAGTATGATATACTTTCAGGCTAGAAGGCAGTAGTTCAGGGCTAATATTTGCGGTATTTTCATGCTTTCTTTATAGTATTTTCATGCCAGTAAGTAGTAGTTTTAGTCTACTATGCAATATTTTCTGGCCTCCTTACATTTTTCAGGCCTCTTTGTTGTGTTTTTATGCCAGTATGCATGCAGTAGTTTTACGTCAGTATGCAGTACTCTTAGGCCTCTTTTCTGCTGTCAGGCCAGTAAACAACAGTTCCTTGCGAGAATGCAGTACTTCCAGGCCTCTTTGTCGTGTCTTCACACCTCTCAATGGTATTTTCAGCCCAAGAAGTAGAAGTTTTAGCCCAGTGTGCAGCATTTCCAGGCAAGTATGCAGTAGTTTTTTTGGCCAGTATACACAGTTTGCAGTACCTCAGGACTAAATGCAATTTTTTTTAGGCCACTGTGCAGTATTTGTAAGCCTGTATGCAGTACTTTAGGGCCTGTATCCTGGAGTTTCTGGCCAGTATACAGAATTTTCCAGGAAGTATGCTATACTTCAGGCTGGTTCAGGTAGTTTCATTAAATAAAAAAAACAATTACTTTGGAAAAAAAAAAAAATCAGCACATTTAAAATTGAATAAGGCCATTACACTCTTATAAATCATTAGTGTACATGTTTTTTTTTTTTTCCTGCCAAAACATTTCACTCATTTTAGATAAAGTCTAGATTTTTTTGGGACCTGGACGTCATCCCGTAATCCAGATTCTTCTCCAGTAAATCCCCTTAATCCCATTTTCCCCATCGATCTTACTGTATTCCCTGAGATGACAGGGCGCCCCTTCCCGCCGCCACCAGGATGGACATCCACGAAAAACAAAGACGCCATCGAGGGAGGGGGGCGTGGCTACCCCGGCCAATCCCCCGCTGGCGCCACGGCCGAGGGCGAAGAATCAAACCCCCCATCTGTCGCTCGTCAACTTCCCGGTTGCCATGGCGCCCCTGCCCTCCAAAAGCCGGTACCCGCTCTCTTTTGTTCTCCGCCGTATCGGCTAACTCCGATACGCCGCGTCCTGCTGTGATTCGTCATCCCAGTTCCTTCGGTGCGGCGAGTTTGTACTGAGCGCGTGCGAAGGCCCCCCCCGCCGCCCGCCCGCCATCCGCTTTTTAATTAAGCGAGTCGGTATCGTCGCAGGTAGAACGAGGGAGAACTCGCGTGGGATAAGTAAGGGGAGGCAATAACGATAAAGTCGGGGGCCTGGAAGTTTCTGCGCTGAAACGCCGGCGTGCTGTGAGGCGCAGCCGCTCGCCGCCGAGTGACAGCTCCTCGACAGCTCCATTAAAAGCCCCAGATGGCGAGGGAAGCGGAGAGGAACTGGGACAAATGTAGCGCCCGGCGAATCGCGAAGGGAAGGGAGCCGCGGGAAGTCGCCCCCCCTTTGCCCCCCTGTGGATGGCGCACGTCCAAACCGCCGGATCCGATGTCGGCGACGGCGCCGGCCCCCGCCTCCTCCCGCACCCGCTGGGGCGGGTGAGGTCCAGCTGCTGCCCCCTGTAGGCTGGGAGGAAAAGGTGCCAAGTCATTTCCCGGTGGGAAAGCATACCGAGGACATCAATCTTGCCTCGAGCGTTTCTAAAAGCGAAGGCGAACCCAGCTGGTTCCTCTGCGGGCGCCGTCCCACAAATACCCGCATCGTTCAGTCAGCAACCTCCTGAAATGTCTGGGACTCATCCCGTGGAAATGTAGCGTTTCAGGGTCACATGACCCTGAAAAGTGTCCATAAAGCAAGGGCGCAGGAAAGTTGTACCGCTGACACATGGCTCAGCTGGTTTACCACTATCGTCCTGTAGCTATTTGGACTTACAAAACTGTACCAGCGCTTCTTTTTCTCCTACTTTTCCTTTCGTCTGCTCCCTTCAGGGGTCGCCACAGCGAATCGTCCTTACTCCATCTTTCTTCCCTTCACCCACTCACTCCATGTCCTCTTTCTCTCCATCCATAAACCTTCTCTCTGGTCTCCCTCTGGACCCCCTGCCTCGCGGGAGGTCCTGAACCTATCTGTCCTGAAACTATCCACTCCCAAAGAGTATCAACATCTTCATCTCTGCTGCCTCTAGCTCTGCCCCTTGTCTCCTCTCAGTATCTCTAAACTAGACAACATCACTGGTCTCGCCCCTATTTTCTATACCTTTCCTTTCATTCTGGTAGATACTCTTTTCTCCCCCTGTTCCGACCTCTCTTCACCACCTCTCCACCCGTTCCATTGCTCTGGACTGTTTACCCCAAGTACTTAAAATCCTCCACCTTCCTGTAGCCTCACCACTCTTGCTCATTCACCTACATGTATGTTGTCTTTCTGTGGCTAAAATTAATTCCTCTCCTTTCCAAGGCATACCTCCACCTCTCAAAATTCCTGTCCACCCGCTTCTTGCTTTAACTATAGATCACAATGTCATCTGCAAACACCGGAGTTCCTGTCTTGGTATCAAGTGGCCTGTCAGCCTGTCCATCACCGTAGCAAATAAGAAGGGGGTCAGAGTTGATCCCTGATGTAGTCTCACCGCCACCTTGAACTCCCCCTGTTGTAACTACACCATACATGTCCTGCCCCGGTCTAACATACTTCTCTGCCACTTCAGACTTCCTCATACAGCGCAGTCGTTCCTCTCTCATCAGACCAAACCAATCGAATCAGAGGGGTCAAGCGGAGAATGGTTTACGACTCTCCGCCTCGAACCGTGGGAAAACACATTGAGAACATCAATCTCCGTCGCCGCCGCTCGTGACGTTGACCCAGTCCAGCTGTGCTTCTCGGCAGCTGCCGTCAGAGAAGGAGTTACATCATTCATTCTGTCGCCGTGGGCTGCCAAGTTTGTCCCGGCATCTCCAGTTGGAAATTTACGAAGCGCTAACAGCTTGTCTCCTAGATCTCCGGTGCGCAGCAACCTTCTGGAGGCCAAACGTTGCCAGGGACGCAAAGCGGCCTGACGTTCTACCTGTCATTAACTCTGGGCGCCTGTGGCTCAGTGGGAAGAACAGGCGTCCCTCCAATCAGAAAGTTGGTGGTTGGATCCACGGTTCCTCTTGCGTCTGCATGCCAAAGTTCTTTGGGGAAGGCCCCGCACCCAAAATTGCTTACAATGGCTTGGTTCGCACCTTGCATGGCAGCTTTGCCACCTTGTGGGTGACTCCTATCCAGTGTAAGGCGCTTTGAAACTATGAGTTGCGAAAGCATACTGTAAGTTGAGATCGCTGACCGTTTACCATTTATCCTGAGAAATATTCATTCATTTGTCCATCATCTACTCCGCTTTTCCTGAAATCAGGGTCGCCAGGGGTGATGGAGCCAATCACGGCTATCATTGGGCGCAAAGAGGGGTTCACCCTGGATCGGTAACCTGTTGATTACAGGGCAACGTACAGTGACTCACTTCCTTATTCAGTCCTCATATAAGCATACAGCCATTCGCACAAACGGGCAATTTAGGCTCTCCAACGAACCTCCTGCATGTTTTGTTTTCTGAGAAATGATTGGACTATTTTTGACAACTTCAGATTTCCTTTCACTTCCCTCCCGTTGATTCGTCCATCATGATGCTGTTTTCCCCGCGGTCGATCATATCCCTACTGCGACTCAACCTCATCGATAAAATCTGTAACCACTTTCCGCCTCAGCCATGCGTGGACTGTCTCTCCGGTTCACTGATTTCAAAAATGCAAACCCATTTCTCTGAGCTGTTTGTTATTTATTTCTTTTTTTAGTGTACAGCTTTGAAAGGAAGTACAAGTCTTGGTCTGCTTTAAAAAAAAAAAAAAAAGATAAAGAAACAAGAGGGAGATAGAAAGTCTGGTGAATCAAAAAACGGAGTAACGCTGACAGGGGTAGGACAGGATATTAAATCTATTATTTCATTTCAGTTATTAGCATGTAGCTGTAAGCTACTAGCATTAGCATTAATAAATCATCTGTGCCCGTCCAGCCAGAGCCTTGCTCCCCTCCTTTGCTTCCTATATCATTGTCCCTCTTGGTCTCTCTCTTTCTACTCAAACCACTCAAGGCAAAAGGTCGCCCACATTGAGCTTTGAGTGTGTTGTGATTTCCTTTTTGTACAAGTCCTTTACTGATCCCTGATGGGACACAAGGCTACAGTGGTACTTCTCCCCCTCCCCCTGCTCATCTGCCACCCCTCGAATAAGCGACCATGGGAGTCCAGGTCTACTCTTCCCTTGCTGTTCGGAGCTATCGGTGAGCGTGATTCATTCGTCCGAGCCATTGGAGCTGCTCCTTTTGCGCTCCTCGATTGGCCAAAGGATTCGACGGAGCCTCCTCAGGTAATTGCTGTGAAATGCAGCAACTCTGTGACTACCTTAAAAAACACTCAGTGTTTGTGATTATGAAACTGAAAGCCGCCGAGGTTCATTTGCAGGTTTAAAGGGGAAGGAGGTGTCCACCATCCATGATGCCTGATTTATTTTTGTCCTTTTATTTTCAGGACATCAGACTGCGAATGAGGGTACATTAAGAGACGGACCGCCGGGCAACTACCATTCGCTCCTTCCTCGAGCTGCCACTGATAAAAATCATTACTTTACGCTCACAGCTAGGACACCACTGGTTGAGCGACAGCCTGCACTCTCTTAAAAAAAAAAAAAAGAAAATTGATTGCAGAAAAAAAAATTAAAGCCAGCTTATTACCAGTATGGCCTGTAAATGTAAAACAGGCCTGGGGTGCGGTGATGTGTGTGGTCTAAAATTATGGAAAAATATCTCCACTTTGTGTTTACTCTGAAAGGGACTTTGCACATTAATGAACATTAGTATAAATACAAATGTAAATATGCCAGAGTTAGCAAATTGCTAAATTGCATCCGCAGTCCCCCCGGCAGGGCCCAAAAAATCCCAACACAAATACCGAACATTTTCAATAAATATGGAGCGCATGAAGGGGCGGCACGATAGTTAGCACGTCCATCTCATAGCGCAAAAGGTTCGTGTTTCCATTCTAACTGACATGTTCTCCACGTGAGCGTGGGGTCCCCCCCACAGTCCCCAAAAACATGCAGGCGGTTCATTGGAGACTGTAAATTACCCAGATGCGAGCAGGAGAGCGATTGGATATCTCTACGTGTGGCCCTTTTGTTGATTGGCAATTGGTCCGGGTTGTCCCCTGCCTCTCTACCAATGACATCCAATAAGATAGGCTCGTGTGACCCCGAAGTGCAGGTATAGACAATGAACAAATGACTAAATTGCATGTGTAAAATTGCTGTTTATGAGCATATACAAATGTACGTGTTCATTAACATGTGATGCGCTGCAAACCAGTAAGCCACGGATAAACAAGCACAGTGCAAGTGAGGCAGATGTGTGCAGTGTACGTGTTCACCAGTCCATACGCCGCAGACGCCCCCCCGAGGTCCAAGTAGAGCTTTCACTGGCCATGAGCCAGTCTTTGAGATAGGCTCTAAAAGTGATGAATGTAGAGCTTTCTCTAATTGCGGTTGTTCCGTGTGTTGCTGCCCTTTGGTGCAGATCGTCCAAAAGTGGAACCTCAAAGTAGCCTATGATGGTTGGACCAGTGATAGACCTTTAGCTTGACATATTTGCTTAGCGGGGGGCGTACAAGTCCATTTCGTATTTTTTTTAAACCAAGCAAGCATATTTCAGTGTAAGATGGATCCAAGTATGGAACTCCACCGTGACACCTCAAATATGGCAAATTTGATAGTCAACACGGTTGACTATCACACTCTGTTGTCTGTTTGTTAATTAAGATTTCATGCCCCCCCAAGTACTGAGCTACTCAGTTGAAGTACAGTACTTAAACCAAGCGCAGTACTTAAACCAAGTACCATCATAATTAAAATCCTCAACCAAAATTAGCTCCTCCCCTTTCATGAATACGTTAAGAGTGTGTGATCTCTAGGGGTTGTTTGGCCAACATCATACAAGCATTGTGCTTTTTAAGTATTGTGGATTTGGGTCAGCGCTGATGTGAGAATGCGGGAGGCTTTATACGCCTTTTTCGCGGACGTGAATATCACAGCATCATCTGCAAACATTTGCATCATTGATATACATGGAAAATAAGATAAATGGAAGTTTGCGGGACTCTGAGTCCAACGACTTGAAAGACAAAAGGTTTTATTTCCTAAGGATTTGGCAAAAGTGATGTGATGGACTTTTCCTGTTTATGGCTTTTCAGCTCAATGATTCAATAGGTTTAAGTGCAGCGCTAAATTGAAGCACCAGGGTACTTAAAAACCATAACCAATTTTAGAGAGTGTGAGTTACTTGGCAAACCTCATACAAACAGTTTTTTTGGAGTATTATAACAATAAACATGAGTTACTGAGGGTCATTGCTTTTGTAGCAACACGCAAGTGTTTTTTTTCACAGGTTTGAATATTACAGAATTGTCCACGTGTTAATTTGCGCGTTAATGTATTTGCATTTGGTGAGGTGTTGATGAACATGGAAAATATGATAAGTCCAAGTATGGAACCTTGTAGGACTCCTACTTGACACCACTAAGTAATACACACTGTCTTCCACTGATTGAACAAGATTTCATCCACTTGATGGTATTTCCCCCCCAAAATTAAATGAGTAAGTCTGGCGATTCAAATGCACTTTTGAAATCTAAAAATACCACCTATGCTATTTTGTACAGCAAGACTTTCTGATGGTCACAACAGTTCTTGACGTGAAATGTCATCAAATGCAATAGGAGTAGAAGTTGAGGTGTCTTTCCAAATTCGCAAAGAAACCGTTGGAGGGTAGTTTGAAAATAAACAACAAACCAGCAGCCTGTCAAGGCCGACGGTACAGAAAAATTGACAGCAGACCAAAAGTCAAATGGTAGGCTACAGGTATGCTACATTTAGCATGTAGCATACCTAAAAGACAGCTACATTCTATATGCTAGATATGTCAAAATGGCGTTTTTGTAAAAGGCGCTATTGCTTCGCGATGCTTGCTGGCTCATATGACAAAAGTATGAACTTGCTAATTGTAAAAGAGCCTACCAGGAGTCCCGTTACACGCTACATGCTAAGCACAGACATAGAGGGATCTGTAAAATTTGTAAAAACGTAAACATCCAGTGATTAGCTGAAAGAACCTGCGAGCGGGGGTTACAAATTTATAGCTATGCTCGATCTAGCTAGCAGAGTTTGGGACACACACAAACACTGAGAGGAAAATGGGCATACATCTTCTGCCCCACCCCCCCCCTTAGTCCTTCAGCCTTCCCTGTCTGCTCTCTGGCTGTGTCTTAGAAAAGAAATGTCAAGAGATCCATCCGAGGCCGCCTCCCACCTCCCACAAACACATGTTTCGCCGCGATAACTCAGACCAGTGGCGGCGCATGCTAACAAGGGAAGAAGTGACCAGATATGCTAATGACCGTGTTCCTGTATCAGTGCCGTACGCCAGAGACACGGGCTACTATCAACGAATTCTCGAATTCCCAGAGGGTTTTTTACGGGCTGGCGAGCGAGATGGCCTCCGTCATGTATCTCTCATTTTCTATGCTGGTGTTATCTGCTGAAAATAAATTATCTCCCCTCCAGTCAACAGAGAAAATAGCGCACACACATAAATATATATATATATGTATCGGTCGCTCCTTTGACTCACTCTTTCCAGGACTATGTTTGCTGGTCAATATATTTTTAATACTTGGGAAATGTACGAACCCGCTGCCAGCTAAGGGGTTGGTTTGAACGTCTCGTAAAACGCCGACCGCGACGGGTGGCGCGGCCGGAGTCGGGCTGGGAGTCGACACGAGGCCCGTGCCATTAGTGGTTGAAGCTGGGCTGCGGTGCAACTCCACTCTTTCAATTATACACCCCATATGAGATATTTATATTGTGTTTACTGTAACTTCTTTTATAGATTAGACGTCCATTACGGCTCTAATTCTCTCAGATTCGAGACGGTTTCCCGTGGGCCGAAATGTCACCGTAACCCCCCCCCCCCCCCCCCCCCGTCCACTACCATAATAAAAATAAATAACAGATGTTTTCATAATGGGAGCGACTGCTTCACAGCAGTATGATTACCATACTAACGTGACATTTTCATTTTATTTATTCATTTTATTTATTTATTTACCCCCCCCATTTTTATTTATTTATTTAATTTATTTATATTTATTTATTTTTATTTATTTTTATTTATTTACCCCCTATTTTTATTTTTTTATTTTATTTATTTTTATTTATTGATTTTTTTATTTTATTTATATTTTTATTTTATTTATTTATTTATTTATTTATTTATTTATTTATTTATTTTTTCATATATATAATTTTCCGTCTTAGCTTCTTTTAACATTCACAAACTTATTATTCCATTCCCCCATTTGCTAACAATGATTAAAAAGGTGAGATTTAACACGCCTTGACCTACCGATGTACAAACTCACCAAAAAAAATCATTTTATCGTCTTATTTTCATAACATCTTTGCCTTTTTTTATTCCATATTTCCACATAATTTGGTCTGAGCGTGCAAAATTCAAGGTTGTGTTCCGATCGCTTTGACATTATTATGACAAAAAATAGAGTTCATTAATACGCACAGAACATTCATTTATTCATGTATATACACTCGCGCACATTAGCAATATATATTGTATTTTCAAATATACATACAAACACAAATTCACAATGCAACTTAAAACATAACATTAGTTAATATATATATATATATATATATATATATATATGGGGATTTTATCCATGTATATATAATTATTGCTAGTGTATATATACATATATAAGATATTATCAGCTTATATGATATATATACACACACACAAACACACGCAGACACACACACATACGGAAACACACACTGTACACAGTATTTTTGTCCTGTTATTGAAAATATACAAAGCGACAGTAACACTACCTTGAAATAAGCACTCAAATATGATTATAACACACACACACACACACTAGTAACACTTTTTTGTTTTAATTTTGTGTGAATATAATATATGTATTGACTTGATTAGCTTTTGTGTAAAATAATATCTATAAATTGTCTAATAGTTACTATAGTCGCTAATTGGCACTACTGAGCTGACCATGTCAGTGTGTGTGTGAGCGCGGGTGCTTATGATTAGGAGCAGATATGACTGCTTGGGTTTAAAGCGCACACACACACACACACACACACACCTGCGTTTCCGAGATTAAGAATAGCGACCCCCCCCCAGGTCCCCCGGTTTCATTTGTGATGTTATTAGGTCCTATTGATTCCTTTCTCCCTTCAAATGGTTCTTCTGTCAAACGTTAATAATGAACAAATGCATTTCCCCGCCCTCCGATAGACTTAAACAGGAAGCAGTGTGTGTAAGTGTGTGTGTGTGTGACCCTGAAATTCAGCACATTTTCTCACTGCGCCCCTTAAAACCGGCGCCGTCTCGCATCCCGAGTGTCCCTCGCGCCTCCTGATGTATTTCCTCATTTCACAGTCGACCCGCCGCGCCGTCCTTCGTCCTCAACGGACGTTCCGCCGCCGCCGCCGCCGCCGCCAACCCCACCTGCAGGACGGAAGCTCATCGCGTCGTCCCGCTGATTAACCTCTCCCCGCCCCGAGCGATGTCTCACATTGGGCTCCGGATTGAATCCGGGGTTGCGGCGGGAACGGCGACGTGCCCGGCCGGCTGGAATGAGCTACGGGCGCTCGGGGCTCTGCGGCCCGCCGTGATTGGCGGGATGCTTAGCGGGGCGCCGACGCTGCTGTTTGACAACGGGGAAGTAGGGGGGATTAAACAAAGTAGGACAAAAACAAACGGAGCACGTTAGGCGCCCTGGGTGATGGTATCAGAGTTTGGAACAATATGGACGCCGTCCTCCCTCATTGAACAGCGGTATTATTTGCATACCGTAGATGAAGAAGATAAAAGTATGAATAAATATACCTGTGGTGACGGGAGTTGGTAATTAACGTTGAGCTAATTAATCCAGAAGATCGCTTATGTTATTATAGAAGTATGGATCAGATTGTTGCTCAGATATTTTCTCTGTGATTCAAAAACAAATTAGTTCCTCGGCGGATTTAAGCTCGGAATAAAAACGTACACAACTTCTCAAGAGGTTATCCTGCCGGACGAATAAAACGACTGCGGTTTTTGAAGAGTCATCGTCACGTGTGATCCAACCATATCCTCCGAAGGACTCCTCAGGCGTTGAGAGACACTAGCCCCTTTTGCACTGTCGGAACTATTTGTAGTTTCTAGAACTTTGCAGGAACTAGGCCCTTCTTTTGGTCATTGGACGAGCATTGGAACCAGGACTTCAGTTCCTTAGCTCCTATTCCGAGGGAGGGTCTTTTGTTCCGGGTCCACAGGGACTCAAAGGATACAGCTGCTTGGTGACTGCTAGAAGCTGTAAGCCAAGCCCATTAAAAGATACATTTTGCGTAGCATCGTTGGAGACCATTGTGGTCACTTCTCAGCTGTTTTCTTGCGACTGCATAAAGCGCAATGAAGAGGTCAGAGCTCTTCTGGCCTGCTGTGCCACAGAAGGGTTTCCCAGGGCTTGCAGGAGAACATAAACATTTTATCCAAAAACACTGGCAACTTGGGACTACGTGTCATCGTCTTAAGTGTATCACTTAGGGTACAAGTCTGCGTTCCCTCAATGCCTGCGGGGAATACCCAAAAACAACTGTAGCCCATCCAGCGAGTCCTCAGTCGTCCCCAGGGGAGGGACATGCCCAGGACACCTCAGCGGGAAGGAGTCCGGTAGGCCATCCTGATCAGATGCCCCGGAGTCCCCCCATCCTCTGGATGCCTCAGGAGCAGCGGGTCCACTCTGAGCCCCCGCGGGACGGCCGAGCTTCTCATCCCCAGAGCCCGGACACCCTGCGGAGGGAAGTCGTTTCCGTCACCACCCATGACTCGTGACTAGAGGTAAGGGAGATGGACTGGTATGTCTTCTTCACCAACAGACTCCCTGAAGAGGAGACATCACTGCTGCCATCACTGCACATCCGCCAGTCCAATTGCTAGTCCATGCTCCCCTCGAGACCCCAAGATACTGGAACTCCTCTGCTTTGGGGCGGGAGCTGTTTCCCGGACTCTGGTGAGAGGACTCCACCTTTTTGCAGCTGACGACCATGACCTCAGAATTTGGAGGTGCTGAATTATTAGAGTAAATGAAATGATTTAAGTTAAGCGTTGACGTCAGTTAGCGGCTCGTTCCAGCCGCCGTAAACAAGTGTAACTGCGATTTTCGGGACATTTGAGTTTTATTACGTGGAGAGAGGAAAAAAAAAATATATAGTCAAGCTTATGAGCCTGTGACTCAGGATAAGAGCCTTCTTATTCATTAAGGATTCCAGATCTGGTTTAATTCGATTTAAATTTGTTTTTAAATGGTTCCCCTTCTTCGTTTCCCTGCTAGCACAGCACAGGAGGAGGGGTGGTGAGAAATTGGGGAGGGAAAAAAAAAAGACCCTGTTCCAGCATGTTTGAAAACCCCCCAAAATCCCGGCTTCGCCTCTGGTAGCCGCTGCTTCATCCTCCGCGGACGGAAACACGAGTCGTACCAAGCGGCGTGTCCGGGATCACGAGGATCCCCTTCCACCTGTGCCGCCGCCGCCGCCGCCGCCGAAGAGACCCCGGGAATATTCGGTTTAGCCCTCCGTTCTCGGCGCCCGGTCACCCTGACAGGACCCCGCCGGCGGGACTGATGCTTCTCATAATGGGAAATCAATTCCATTTTTGTTGCCTGGGTAGGTGGGCTTAAAGAATAATTACTCAGTCAAGGAGCTGGATCGCGGAGGGGCGGTCAGGGGGGGGGGGGGGGGGGAGGGCGGCGGCTGTCCTCGCAGCTTACCCGCCGCCGTGGTCCTCCTGCTCCCTGCGCTGATGTGAAACCAATACCATTATCCAGTTAAATCCGCCGTGGATTGTGAGAAAAACGTTTTTCTCGCGGGGCAACCTAATGGAACTCCTCCAGGTGCGGCGCCTGGGTTTCCTTTTCGGAGTGGACTCCTTATTGGTCGAGGGAAAGGGGAGGGGGTCTACAAGGAGACGACTAATGATTACACGCTAAAACGCCGCTTTCGTCTGCAGCGGTTAACACGCGGCGTGGTATCAGGTTGGAGAAAGCAGATGTGTTCAAGGATAATTCCGGTATTTTTCGTGACCCCCCTCCCACCCTCTTCCACTACCTTGTACCTCAGTCGGAAATGACTAATAGAGTCTAAAATTATCTCTGGGTTCCCAGAACATATGTGCGCTGCGGAACCCAATTTTCTTCCGTGGGGAAATGGTAACAAATATATCAGGATTAGTTTAACAATCGCATATATTTGATCCGGATGTCGATGAACACGTTAGCGTTCCGCGGTCGCGTCAAAAGTTAACATAGGAAATGTTGCAGGCGGATTCCGTACATAGTTTCCAGTTGGAATCTCCCAAGGCGCTGTATTTGGACCCTTCTTATTCTAATTTCTCCAAATTTCCAATTTGAAATAGTCTCTTTTCTTGACACGTTGCCATGGAATGCAAATGTTTTCCCTCCGGTTTACACCGAAGAGGCCATTTTCACTTTTAAATAAATGAGCGAAAAGAGAGTTGTAGTGACCGACTTGCCTTCTGTTGTTCTAGAAATGAGGATTCGGCGGCAAATTATAGATTCAGCACTTGTGTCTTCCTGTCTTAGTCGACAAAGTTAGCGTAGTCGTTAGCGTAGGCCGGGTTAGGGTCTACGTCGGTTTCGTCAAATGGAAGTCTGTCTGTGGAAACAGCCGTTCCCGACTCCAACCAATCACGGTAAAGGAACTGTGACGGTCACGTGACACGTCGGTGAGAGGGGTTATGAACGAATGAAACGCCATCATGTAGCGATAAGATTGGATGATTATCATATCAAGCCATTATATCACTTGCGATTAGCCGGGCATGTTCCAGGTACGTCCCACTGCACACATACATTTAGCATATCGTTTTGTGCTAATGCGCTAATGCGCTAATGTCCTTCTCTTTCACTTATTGAACCCCCGATTCCTCATCCCGGGCGAGTTCTAATTAAAACCGCCTCTTCATGTGTTCATAATGCGCAATCAAACACGACTTGCGTTGAGTAGCGGGAGGAGGTGGGTGTCGGGCACATGGATAGGAGGCTAATGAGGTGGTTACTTGTGACCCCATTGGCGCGCAAGCTAAAAAAAATAAATAAAAGAACTCCTAATTAACGTCTTGGTGATCCCACGGTCTTCTTCAAATTCGACCTTTTTTTTTTTTTTCTCTTTTAAATCTCCGCCCCTTCCAAAATGACAGTTCAAACCCCAGAACTCCACCCTTCTTTCAGATAGCCCCAATTTTTTCCCACTCCTCCCTTCCCCTTCATCCCAGCAGGTTGCGCTTCCACCGCGGCTGTGATAAAAAAAAAAAAAAAAAAAAAAGAACACGACATAATGAAGGGGGGTTAAGACGACTGGACGCGGGGTCGAAATCTGGATGCATCTCACCCCCCAACCCAATTAACACCGAGTCAATAGCGAGCAAATTAAAAGCCCCCAGGTGGTGGACCTCGCCAGAAAATGCCAATGGGATCAAGACAGTCAAGGCCAAGCACAAAGACGCCCCTCCCGACCCCCCCAACGGCTCCGAGTGCAATCCTCCTGAGCTGCTCTGATTAGAGCAAGAAGAGATTATTTAGACCATTTTCTTTCACGGCCGAGATAAATGAGGGGAGAGGGTATCCATTCAAGCGGGGCGAGGGGGTGGTTGGGAAAATGGCCGCCTTTGAGGGAGGGTGGAGGGGTGCATTGACGCTGTTCACTGAGGTGTGAACGGACCACCTCCCAAAAACAACATCCGCAGGGGGAATAGAAATCTAAATGAAAATGGAGGAAGCCCGGGTCAAGACAAACATTGGGAAATACCAAAAGCAACCCCCCCCAAAAAACCTCCCAGAACCCCGTGTTCTATACCATAACGGCAATTTCAAATATGTTTATAGTTTGTTTTGGATTGTTCGTGCAACCAGATGAGGTGGATTACGCCGCGGTAATAACTCGACATGCCGTCGCCCGGTTCAGGAAATCGCTCCTTGAGCTTATTGTGTGCTTACGGTTCTGCAACACCGGATTGTCCTGATGTGAGTAATCCCATCCATCAGTTCGTTGTTGCCCGGAATGATTTCGAAAAATAATGCGTGCCAGAGTCCCGGCTACGCTCGGCTTTCGTTTCAATGAATTCCAGTGCTTTTGTTTCCTTTCTTTTGAATGCGCAGAGACGGAGGTGGCAAAGGCCAGATAACATGCCTCGCATGTGTGCCGTGGGGAAAGCAAAGAAGAGACCCTCCGGGATTCGGGGACCCTCACCAAGCCCCGACTTGACATTGGCCCCTTTCACACCGCAGGAACTTTTTGCAATTCCTCAAACCTTTTTTTTGGATCTGGGCCTTTTTTTCCATGCTGTCGGACAGGGACCAGTGAAAATGGACCTACATGGTTCCTGGAACCCTTTCAGCTCCCACTCAGAGGCAAAGCCTACGGTTCCACAGGAAGGAAATTTTGTACGTTTCCTGGGAACTTGTGTTGCCAAATGTTGCAAAAGGTACAGCACCCCTGGAAGTCATGGGGGTCCAGTGTTGTATGCTCAAGTGAGACCAGCAAAACAGCACAAGAAGGCAACATGACAACGGTATAACCAGGGAGAAGAATTCTCTGGACGCACAGAAAACCCCGTCTACCGTGCTACCTGTTTTTGTTTCTTTTAGAATTTACATCAACGCCAGCTCCTCCACCGTTCCCATGTTTGTTTTTAGGAACTTCCGACAGATCCTAGAACCTTTGAGATTAAGCCATTTTTTCGTGCATTCTGGCAGCAAGGGAACCAAGACCTCAGTTCCTGGAACCATTTTAGCACCTACTCTGAGGTAGGGTCTTTATATGGTTCCATAGGTGCTCTGCAATGTCAATACTTGGTGATTGGTGGAACTCATCAGCCACAAGTACCGTAATTTTCGGACTATTGAGCGCACCTCAATATAAGCCGCACCACCTAGCCGATCGCTATCTTGATCTTCCTCCTCCGCACTACAACCGTCAAAGTCGTCTTCTTGGGTGTCGGAGGTGAACGGACTCAGAATTTCCCGGTCGTTTCATCGGTCCAATGTGACGAGGATAAATGTTTTAGCGGCGTGAAGCTCGTTAGCCCCACCCCCAAAAAAAGTCCATATATTAGCCGCATCGTTGCTTACGTGAAAAAAGTCGCGGCTTATCGTCCGGAAATTACGGCACTTTTTGCCCGAGTGTGGAGTACCATTTCTAAGAACTAATGCGTCACTGTTTGGGTGTTTTTCTTGCAACAAAATGGACAGAGCTAACAAGTTGGCCATTTTGGCCAAAATGTTATCCGTATTGTCTTCCTCTTCCGATTTGCGGGGGTATGCTTTCGAGTGCGGCGCTTAAGTTGGACACACCAGACGCTTACGTCTTGCCTGATGTGGTCCCTTACGGCCTCTGAGCATACAAGTCCCCCTAGAGACGGACAGCTACTGGAAGGCAACTGAAGTTGAACGGTTCTTGGAACCGTTGTCTCTTCTGTCTGAAAGCGGCTAATGTGAAACCATGGTGACAAACGTTTTGACGCGGGTCTTGGCAGACGTTCGGTTTGGCCGCGCATTCTTAATCCCCCGTGTTTATTTCCTGTCTTTTCAATCAAATGCATCCAAGCACAGACCCCATATTTCCACCAGGTGGTGCCGGGGGGTTCGCTATCACTCTGCGTTCGGAAAAAAAACGAAGCGGAATAAGACCGAGCTGCGCTTTTTGCTGTCAGACAACGTTTTTTCGCCAGAACCGACTGAATTGTTCAGGCTCGGCTGCGAAATTCCGCTCCATATACATGCGAAGGTGGAATATGACTGAAGAAATAACAGTGTTCATCTGTTCTCCTCTCAGAGCCGAGAGTCGAACCGCAGGCGGGACGGACTCTTGTTCTCAAAATCTGGGTTTTATCCCGGAAAGCTTTCATCCCTGCGGCTGTCAATCAAACCCGGGTCAAATGAAGGTCAGCTCCCGTCAGAGACGACGTCGATACAGCCGGCGGCCAAAACCCGAATCGTCGCGGAACCTAGACAGGTTTTCGGGCGGAATATGGCGGGAAACGGGAAAACGCAGCTGCGGGGAAGAACAGGAAACAGAAAAACGACGCAAATTCTCGCGTTGACGTCTGACGGAGAAGCACGCAGCCAAACACAGATGGCTGGATATGCTCCTCCTGCAGAAATAGGATTTGTGACACGGCGCGGACGGTTAAGCTGGGGATAGACGACATGACCGTTGCCGTGGTTACCGACTGGAGTTCCAACTTTGAGTTCTGACACTCACTCGGTTGTTTCGGCGAATTTTGGCGCGACATGATTGGTCAAGCAAATCTACAAGAGCCACAGTTGAGAAGGTAAACAAACATGGCTAACAAACAGCTAGCTGTCACTGCTACAGCGCAGCTATCCGACACGACCGTTGCCGTGGTTACCGATTGGAGTTCCAACTTTGAGTTCTGACACTCACTCGGTTGTTTCGGCGAATTTTGGCGCGACATGATTGGTCAAGCAAATCCACAAGAGCCACAGTTGAGAAGGTAAACAAACATGGCTAACAAACAGCTAGCTGTCACTGCTACTGCGCAGCCATCCGCTCTTTCCTCCATGACTGTAGTCCAGTTTGGCTTTTTCGGTCCTCTATCTCTGTTTTCCCTTCTGGTGCTACTTCCTGTGTCCCGCCTCCCCTTTTTCATTGGCTGTTGGTGAACCATATTTCCGTTCCCACAAAGCGACTGAATTGAAATATATTTAATTGACAGGGTTGGGTCGAATAGACACGCCCATTATCCTCTACTCGCCACGCCCACTGCCCACGACGAGCTACGCCAACGTACCAAATTAGCGTTGACTGTTCCAGCAATAGAATTAGGACACAAAAAATCGGCCGCAAGAAGCCTACGCCGCAAACAGCTTTCTAAACAGCACTGTGGCTATGGCAGGAACCTGCTGGTATCTTGGAACCGTCATTTTAAGTAGCCGTCCAACATGCAGAAGACTGTGTCCACCAAAAGGCCCAACAGACGAAATACTTTCTGTACCAGTTGAGGAAGTTCATCCTGAGATCCGGTTATACATCCGATCCGCTCCCTGCACTTCTGTGATCGCCTGGTTTGATTCGGCCAACGAACGGGACAGGACCAGATTGGAACGGATAATGAGGACAGTGGAATCATAGGTGCCAGGACTTGTACTCTTCCAAAGTCAGTAACCAGGCTGTAGACGTCACTGCAGACCCATGGCATCCCAGGACACCACCTGTTCTCCTGTCTCTCCTCTGGCAGGAGGTACCGATCACTGTTTGCCAACTTTACCAGACACAGGAACAGCTTTCTCCCCCAGAAGCCATCACTCTGCTAAACACATAAATCCCCACAGCACCTTATACGACTTGTCACGCACTAATGACAACATCTGTGCCTGATCATGACTTTATTTAAAATTTGATTTATCTACTTTCCCAATTTTTGCACCACCTGTATTGGTTACCGCCATCTTGCCCAGTTATTGTTTACCTTTATGTCAGAACGACGGGCCACTGGAGCCTTGTATGTCAAGTCAACTGCCTTTTACTGGCGCGGAAACTTCGGACAGATCCGATCTTAATGTGGGCGTCCGTCTGTGTCGACCGGTTGGCGTAGAAAGAGAGAAGGGCAAAGAGATAGAAAGCAAGGGTGCGATAGAAACAGGGGCGGGTATGACGGTTGGTGGGTACAAATGATCCAATGCTAAAAACAACAGTCGTGCTAACTGTTACATGCTAATAGCGGACATGATACAAGTATGTGTGGAAAATAGTCAGTAAAGCGAATACGGGTTCAGAGAGTCAGGCGGTCTGGGCGCGTTCAAAGATTTTCAGAAAAAGCCAGGGATACGTGGAAATACTTCCTCATCACCAGAAGGCTCCGGAGAGTCAAACTTCTGGCCTCACTGCTTCTATCTCCCTCTCTTCTTAATTAGGCTTCTCTCTCTCTTTTATATCACCTACTGTACACGACTCCCCCTTGTCCAATTTGGTCTGCCCGGCCCGGGTTTCTTGTCTCAGTCAAAGCGAATATTTATGTAAATTTTTTTTTTTTTTAATACGCCGCAAGAGGAGGAAATGTAAATCGGTGGAGCGCCGGGCAGGTTCCCGTTCCCTGCCGGTTCGGGTTCAATAAACAAGGAGGAAGGACATTCTGGTAGGACACCGACAAAGGAATTGCAGTTTTAGTGCTGTAACTGTAGTAGAATAACAGACATATCATAGAGTATGTCTGAAAAATATTGATAAATATTCATTATCTTTACCGCTTATCCTGCATCCAGGGTGGCAGGGGGCCTGGCGCCTACAGCTATAAACACCACATAAAGACATACAACCATTGACTCCTATTTGGACTGTGGGAGGAACCCAAATGCAAACATGGGGAGAACATGGAGACTCCAAACAGAAAGGCTCTCCATCAGAATCTAACCAGGGACCTTCTTGCTTTTAGGCGCGAGTGCAAACTACCCTGCCACCCTTGTATTCTATTTTTTTGAGGGAGTTTGACATTTTTTCCGATTTTTCCGAAAACCTCAAGGGGCCAGTTTGAAGTCCTTGAGGAGCAGGACTTGTACTCTTCCAAAGACTTTCAGAATTTTAATTTTCTGTGTGTGTATTTTTTTATTGATTCCATCAGTACCTCAGGATGCGGTACCTCAAAAGCCACCGATGAGAATGACAGGCCTGGGAGTAAGACAGGCTCGGCAACCGAACCCCGCGGCGATCCAGGGGAAAAAAAATCAAATAAAAAGCAACTCTTTTTTTTTTTTTTTTTTTTGTGTGTATCTTCCCCCAAAAACTCGCTGGAGACTCTCAGCAGAACCGCAGAACCGGGCGACCTTTAATTCCAGCGTCAGGTTTCCCGGTCTTCGGCTGGCCGCCCTTCCCTTCGCTCCTGTCTTCTTAATAAGCCCACACATACTCGGTTTGACTCCCCCTTGTCCAATTTAGTCACACGATGTCAGAGCTCGGGGCAGGGATCCGTTCCGCGTGTCGAGCCGGGGCGGAGTTGCGCCCTCCTCTGGTCGGACAGAGAAGCGCAGCGGCGGCGGCGGCGGTCTAGCTAAAAAAACTAATTGCAGCTGGTCCCGTTGGACCCCTTCCTCCCCCCGGCAGCCTGAGCTCAGGGCTTAGCGGCACAATGGGGCCTTCAGCGCGGGGCCTCGTCCTCCTTTTAGCCCGGAGGTTTAAAAAGCACCGAGGTCCACAAAGCAACTTCCATTAGTGTAATTAGAGGCAGAATGAAGTGGCGTTTTGTTCTGTGTCCGAACAAAGTGCTCGGCTTTTTTTTTTTTTTTTTTTTTTTTTTTTTAAATGTTGTCCGACGGATGGACCTCTGGCTCCGCGGCTGATAATGAAACACACCCCGCGGCCGCGGTGATCGGAGCCGCTTTGCATGTTTGTTTTGCTGACAAGATTATCGCCGTGGCAACACGCCTGAAAGGTTAATTTGGGAGAGTGGATTGCATCTTTGCAGCACCGCGAACGTCCTTCATCTCACTGGCCAATTTTTTTTTTTTTTTGACAAGTCATTTAAATGTCGCATCACCATTTAAAACTATCTGAGACAATGTTTACGGCTCACAATCGAGCTGATGCCATCCCGGGAGTGAGTTTTCAAACTTGGTCTTTAGAAGAGTACAAGTCCTGCTCCTCAAGGACTTCAAACTGGGCCTTGAGGTTTTTGTAAAAATCGGAAAAAGTGTCAAACTCCCTCAAAAAAAGAGTACACGGGTGGCACGATGACACAGTAGTTTGCACTCATGCCTAAATACAAGAAGGTCCCGGTTAGATTCTGATAGAGGGTCTTTCTGTTTGGAGACGATTCAAGGTTGAGACTCCATTTTCGCCCAATGCCCGTTAGGATAGGCTCCGCCCCCCCCCACTCCACTAACCCAAACGCGATATAACCGATAAGGATGACAAATCAAGAGTTTCGATATGACAAACCCCTCCGGCTGGGGGCGGGATCTGTTCTCATGTCGGCAAAGATGAGGTATCTCTGGACAAGTGAACTTGTAGTACAACAAGTAGGTAAGGTACTTCGGAGGTCAACGCTTCGCTCTGAACGCGTCCTGTTTTCTCTTATTTTGACTGATGGTTAACCGATCGCCCATCAGCCGTCTCGCAGCGCCAAGTTTAACGCCGGCTGTCCATTCAGGAAGTCAGAGGTGTTTTTGACGGCCTCCACCGGCAGGGATTTGCACCTTAACCCCGACCCCGACGAGCCCCGGGTCAGCTCCCTCGCGGCGGAGGGGCAGTGTAATCGCCCGGTGAGTGAACCAAATCGGCTATTTCAACCCCGCGAGGCCTGACCCCCGGGAGGCCGGGGGCCGCCTCGGATGGCGGCGCAGAAAAACTCCGGCGTTCGTGGGCCGCGGGTGCGAAAAGACGGCCCCCCGCTCGCGGGGGGATTTGGGGCCCCGCTCAGGGACGCACCTTGTTGCCAGTATCGTTTTACCGACGGGAGGTGCTGCTGTCAAACATGTTTATGTTGACTGGAGCCGCGGTGACCCCCTCGCCGCTCGGCAGCCTGCTTCGCCGCGGACGGACGTAATGAGGGCTCCAGCTGTGTGTACTTCAGGTCTGCAAGGGGGAATTAGCCGAAGGATTTATTTACACAATAATATATTTAAGGAAAATAATACCATCTTTAAACTCTATATGGCTGAGTCCTTCAGTGCACTCTTGTGTATGTGGAGCAAACTTGTACCTCTGAAGGTCCATATAGTTCACAACCTCCGGGGGATGTTTCCTGAGTAGTTAGTGCCGGGGAACATTTCGAGAAGGGCGGAGGGTTTTGGGCGTCAACAACCAGGCTCTATTTACTTCCTGCTCCCGCCGCTTGTTAGCTGCACCAAATTGCCGGTGAACATCGGGTTGAGCTCGGCTCCATTGGTGCCCGCGAATGCGTTTCGGGAATGTGTAATGGCGACTTTAAAAGTGAGTCGGCGAAGGTTTTGAAATTGGATTTGGTCGCAGAGGAAGTAGTAGATCTTCTCCTCATTGTCCCGGGGACTTAAAGCAACGCTCCCGTCTTTGTAGAGTCATGAATTAGATCAACTCTGTGCCAGTGAGGGAGGGTCCGACCCCACGCTATTGATCCAGAAACAGACAAAACAAGAAGGCTTTATGGGAAATAACAGACTCCGCAAACGGTATGCTAATTTCACATGTGAAATACATGTGCGGTGTCCGATTTGGGGTCCGCGGATTGTTAGCTGAGCGGCCAAAAGATGGCATTGCACGCTTAGCTTCAGTGACTGTACCCGAAAAGGGATAATTTCAGTGGCCCTGTAATCGACCGGCGACCAGTCCAGGGTGAACCCTGCCTCGCAACCCAGAGCGCATGATAAGTGGTACAGAGAATGAATGAAGTTTTGATTGTCTCAACCTCCGTGAAATTAAAGGCCTCTACATCCTCCTCCGTTCTTTGTTCTCCAGGAACTAAACGACGTCATCCGGTTCTCGCGTGTTTCCGACTTGTCATCTCATCGAGCGCTAATGTGTGATTGGCCAGAGATTGGAAGTGGATGTGGTTAATGCGGGAGAGCAGAGCCGTCGCCACTTGTCTGGAAGGTCGTACAGCGATGGGAAGATTCGAGGATCAGCCAACCGAAGCGATGAGGGAGTTTGAAAAGCTATGTAACACATCTAATAAGGCGGTGATGTTGCAGTTCTTGGAAAAAGGTGCCCAAACCTTGTACACTGGGAAGAGCATCTGCTGCTAAAGATGGCGATGCTGTCGCGACAATTTTGAAAAAGGCGAAACGGTGCATGTAGATGAGGAGTGGCTGGAAGAGATCATCAAACATCAAACACCCTGAAATGGCCGCTGTTCGGAAATAATTTAAATAAGCGATGAAAAAGCTGCGCGCGCACAAGCAGTTTATCCCAGGAACATTTGTCCTCCTGACATCAAAACAGGTACATGCAGCAAGAGGACATACTCGGGAAGGAAGCTGGTGTTTCTGGATTGAAGAGGCAACCACGTTATGTCAGATTATCCAGATCGCAGAAAAGGGAAATGAACATAAACTTAGCATGAAAGAGGCTCAGGGTACCGGGATGATGCAACACCACCAACATGAATGTTTCACTCTCAGGCGTTCCTGCAATGCTTGGCATGCTCAGCATGTGAGAGGGACCTATGAGGACTTCCCAGGAGTTCTGCAACTCGAGTTCCTCACGAAATATGAAAATGTCACAGTAGGAGTGAACTTTGTCATCTTGGAAAAAGAAAACTTCTTGCCTCTTGCGGAGGATGCAAGGGTGTCTGCGCAATTAAAACCCTTTCACCCCTTTACGTCGGACTACATTCACCCATACAGTCCCGCGCAGACGGTGGTAGAGTTACCATGGGAGGCGCTAACAAGGCCACCGGGAGCAAACGGGGTTTCGGTGTCTTTCCCGAGGGCATTGCGGCATGCAGACAGGAAGAGGAATCGAACCCCGATCCAAAAGGACGCCCTCATTAATGATCATGTGGGGAAGGTACATGGTACATCCATTTCAAACGTCACTGCCCGTGCACTTCCCATGCGTACCGTTCGACGCCACTTTCGGGCAAGCCAGAGTTCACTTCCGTGTTCCATTTTTCCGTATCAGACCAAAACAAACATGGCAACGATGGTGGAGCTTGTGACAACGTACCCCATGTTGTGGTGCTTGAGCATACCGTTCGACACTGCCCCTCGCGACTTCTTTTGGCACTGCACCAGGTGTGCCGTGGAAAAAGGCCGTCTTTCCCCCGATTGGTCCAAAAAGATATTTATTCGACGCAAATAACGTGTCTCCGTACGTCCATCTATGTGACAGGCAGAACAATGAAGTGCTCTTCCACTCGATGGTAGCGAATGAACCTGTGTCTACCGACATTAGCGATACTTCGAGTGAGACAGCGGCAGTGATACGTGATGGATAAATATTTTAGAAGAAAAAGTATTCAATCAGGACCCTCTGGATCCAACTGAGTCAACTCCGGTAAGCTGTCCAAAAGCGCTATGGTTCCAAACAAACTTAAACGCCATCTCCAAACTTAACACCCTTCACTTCAAGATAAGAACACTGATCTTGTTAATCTGCGTAAACAGACGTAGAAACACGTTGTTGAAGAAAACTACCAAGACGAGTGAGAAAACTCTGAAAGCTTTGCTGAACTCATCGCTAAATCCAAACCGTGTGATTTTTACTAATAAAAAATATGGCCTACGTATCCAAGAGCTCCCATGGAAAGGAGGGATCAAGCAGAGGAAAGTAGTTACAGCTTCCATCAGTTTGTTCTGGTAACCATTTGAGAGTCTAGAACAGGGGAGTCAAACTCAAATACACAGTGGGCCAAAATTCAAAACTGGGGCAAAGTCGCGGGCTAATATTGATATTTATTGAAAAAAAAATCTTCCTCCAGACATAACAGTGACCCTTTTCGCCCAAACAAGTTGTGCTTAAAAACTGTATATGGAACAAGCACAGCTTAATACTATGCAGTACATAACTTAATATTAAAATTGAAATTCAAATTGAAAAAAAAAATCAATGGCATTGATTATTTTGATAAAAATTACATAAAGATCATGTGCTTCTTTTTATTTGCCACCTTCTGAGTCAAATTTTAACCTTTTACCACAGGCTGATAATGAATGTAAAAATGAAATAATAATAATAATGACAATAATAATAATAATAATAATAATAACGATAATAATAATAATAATAATAATAATAATAATAATAATAATAATAATAATAATATTAAAACAAAAAAAATAGTTGTAGCTCAGTTTGCTACACACTGATCCACTCTGATCATCTTCCTTTTTTTTTTGCGACTTTTCGGGAGGGTAGTACGTTAGTATTATTAGCATAAGGTTGTTATGATAACTGTCAACAGAGGAGAAGACATTTAAGGGTACTGTCGTGATTTTCGTGCCAAAACACCAGCAGAGCATTCTGGGATTTGCGGTATTAGCGATACATGCGCTGTAGGCTATAATACCGGCAGGCCGACACATATTATTTAGTATGGATTTGCGGGCCAAAAATAATAACACTGCGGGCCAAAAGTGGCCCGCGGGCCAGAGTTTGACACTTATGGTCTAGAAGATTCACTTGATTGGTAAGATGTTAGCGGTCAAAGGACAACAACGTTATTGGTCTCTTCCTACCCCAGCCAGGGGACAGCAGTTGTAGCCCGACCACTTTAAGCAATGGAGTAAGGATTCCATTGGGTGTCACTGGTGGTTTTTTAAACATTACATGGTGAAAAATGAAAAGTACCCATCTGTAATTCTTTCTGTAGTGCTGGTCTCAGGGGGAATGAAGTGGAGGGAACACTCGGGGGCCGTCACGTCGATGACGAAGGCCCCTCTCGCCCTCTTCAGCTGTGCCAAATCTCACCCCAACCCCGTCACCTTCAAGGTCCCGGGTCCATCTGCTAATGAGCCCTTGCTCCATCGCGGTCCACCACCTGGATGTCTGTCAGCGCCCAGACTGGAGGAGGCCCAGCCTCCGGGACGTTGGTTCCCAGAGGGTGGGAGGGCGGGTCAGGGGGTCGCTCGGGGGTCCTCATTTTTATCCCTCCGGCGCCTTCACTCGTCGCTTGCTGCCGTGCCGCTAATATGTGTTTCGCTGCAACGGCAACACGCGGCTGTGCGACAGCAAAGCGGGCGTCTCGGAGATGCGCTTGAGCTGTCAGAGCGACCGCGAAAGAAGACCTTTCAAGTTCTGATCTGGAAAAAAAAAACAAAAATCAAACCATCGTGGTGGGTGAGGAAGGGTTACGCAACAGCCACGGTAGCGCCGCGGCTCCCGACTGCAGCGGAAACGGAGAATTTCGCCGATCGAGTTAATGGAAAAGAGGTACTTAAAAGAAATGTACTGCGCTTACGTGGGGGGGGGGGGGGGAACAACAACAAAAACACCAACTTCCCGCGTAAGTACACTCAATACTGCATTGAAATACGCGAGGTAGTGAAATATTAATCAAACGCGCGCAATCTCGCGTATTTCGCTAGCACCTCGCCCTGCAGTCGCCTCGCTGTTTGAAAAACCCTTGCTAATTTACTACTCCTACCCATCCTTAAAAAAAAAAAAAAAAAAAAAAAAAAGATATATATTGCTTTTCTTGATGTCTGGCGTGAAAACATGCAAAAGGGAAACAGATGACCCCCCCCCCGCCTGGATGGGACGGTGTAATTTACCGATGGAGGAGATTACGGGGGGAGGGTCGGTGGAGGTGGTGGGGCATCGGTTGATTACTTGCCCACAAGTAACAAAGGTTTATCTTGCAAATACGCAGCGAAAATTAGCCGCGCCACCTTCCCGGCCCGAAGGTGAGCGGTCACGTTCTTCGGTTTCTGCCCAACCCCTATCCCCGAAGACTTTGGCGGGATAAAATCTGGGGTTCATTAAGGCGCTGGGAATGCAGCTTTATTCTCTCTGCGGTACCGTCGAACTCAAGCAGCGAGTCGAGAGCGAACGCGTTCCCAAAAGACCAAAAAAAAAAAAGGCAGAAAAAAATAAAAATATGAAAAAATATATCAAAAAAAAATTTGAATATGTAAAACACAACTAACAAAAACTTTTCTTTTTTTTCTTTTTTTTTTTAAATTTTATTTTATTTTATTTTTTTTTATAAAAATCAAATTTTGTACATTTTCTTCCTGTCCCAACTTCCCTCTTCATATCAGCTGTGAGAAATTCAGTGTTTTATTAAAGGCCGGATTGGTCAGTTGCTCCTGTGACATAGAAGACCTCAGAAATGTTTTTATTGATTTCAGGTTTGAAAAGGGCTTTTCACAGCTTGGGACCGCAAAATGTAGCAGTAATCGGCATGAAACTCCCGGCGCCAAAAACATTTCTTTAAATATCACCAAAAACCGTCCGTTCAGGAACGATTTGCTGACCCCCGTAGGTAGAAGAACTAATCTAGATGCACAAAACGCTGAAGAAAAGATGAGTTATGACTCCAGGAAACTGAATAAAGGGCTAAAAACTGCCTCCGCAGTGCGATGAGCCTCCAAAAATCGATTTATCACCGCCGAAATTTCAAAAATTACCATCTCATTTCCTTTTCTGATTGAACCAATGGATGCCCGCGGACAATTTCTTTTTTCTGACATGGACTATCTGGAGTTCTGAGTTGGGAACGGCCTGTTGTTGTTTTTGTTGTTCGCTCGCTCACATGTCCTAAGATGTGTCTCCATGGCGACGGGGAATTGAGGTCATTGGGATGGCGTCAGGAAATTTCCGGTCCTGTTCTTTAAAAATGACTTATTTGCATCAGTGTCGACAAAACAGAGGGTCAAATTGAAAAAGCCTGAGAAGTTTCTGAACAGAGGGAACTGTGAGCGAAGGGTGATCACATGACAAGCAGGGAGGATGCTGATTGGACGAGAGGTAAGAGACGCATGAAAAACCAGGAAGTGAAGTTTACTTTTGTTGTGGTACTTGTATCCACTTCCTGTTTGACCATAAAATAAAACAGGAAGTCAGGATTGGGGGAAACAGTTAACAAAATAAAGGGACGCGAACACACAAACTTAAAAGATTAAAAAGAAAGAAGAAAATAATTAGCTTGCATGCTAAAAAAGTGTGCGCATCGCTATTTTAAAACATACAACCGTTCAACGTCTCAAAGGCCTTCCTGCCCAGAATTGAATTAAATTAAATTTTTTAAAACAACACATTAGGTATAGGATGTGTAAAGTATTCCGGTAAATACCAAGGGAGATTATTGTACGCACAAATCTGCCAGACAAACAGCTTCCTCTTAATCGACGCTACTTTTCTTTTTTCCGATTTGAACCCTGAAAGAAAACGGGATGAAATGACATGAAAAAAAAAAAAGATAATATTATCCCCCCCCCCCAAAAAAAAGGCATCTCCGATCCGAAGGCGCCTCCCGTATTTATAAATGAATTTCTTTGAGGGAATAGGCCACCTTTATTACTCCCGCGTCCTCATCTGTCCAATTTCTGCTCGATTAAGCGCGATGGTGGTTGCGATTCGGAGACGAGTAATGTAATTACCGATAAAACTAGCCAGGAATGGCGGATCCCCGCCGTCTGATTTTAAAACGCCGTTTCCGTTTCCTTTGAACCTGCAGAAGAAGGACCTTTCCGCCAAATTAAATACATACGTTTCCTCTCTGTCTATTTGGGCGGGTGAGGATAGAAAATCACTGTTTAGCATTTCTCCCCCATTCATGTCGGTGATTAAAATCTGGAATGTTACAGATTTAATTAACTTCTTTTTTTTTTCCCTTCCTGTCGCAGTCTTAGGCATCCTGGCAAGGATAAAAAAAAAAAAGGGTTATTATTCTGAAGTAAACCTTTCGGTGGAAATAAATTCTTAAAAAAAAAAAAAAAAAAAGTTTGGGCAGTGAGACCCAAAGTTAAGAAAATAAAAGCTCCAGTAGATCCAAAATGGTGACGATTCTGTCCGATATATCGTATTTGAAATATGGTATAGAGCATATACCATCTTTTTGTACCAGGGACCGGTTTTATGCGTGAAAATATTTCTACGGGCTTGAATTTATTCCGAAAGCAATTACACTTTTATTTTACACACCAATTACAATAATAAATAATAAATAATAAATAATAAATAATAAATAATAAATAATAAATAATAAATAATAAATAATAAATAATAAATAATAAATAATAAATGCATCGCCGCCGCAAGCTTTGTATCGTCTGTATCGATGAGCCCCTAATTTTGGTAGGAATCTTGATATTTTCTTTTAAATACATCCTTCTTTTTGCCGGCAATCTGCAACGCTTCTGCGGTCTCATTGTTTACTTGTTTGCTCCCAATGGCGCAGTATGCTAATGGCGCAGTAAGGCTAATGTTTCAAAATAATGAAAAAACTACAAGTTGTAACAAGGAAGATTTTGTTTGTGGTACCAAATAAACGCGGTATAGATAACTGGTATAAGTAACTAATAGTTTCATATGTTTAATAGTGATTGACAGGGTGAATGGTTGTACGTCTCTATAAGCCGCCCTGTGATTGGTTGGCAAGCAGTCCAGGGTCACCCTGCTCTCACCCAATGACAGTTGGGGTAGAATGTGTTGGATTATTATAAATAAGATCATCTTATCTATAACAAAATGATCAATTACTGAATAACGAATTAAAGATGAATGGACGAATAAATAAATCTGCAAGTAACACCCTGAAAATTGTTCAGCGCTTTTTCCTGGTTCTTAATTTTGAGGGGCCAGATCCAGAATTTGGCGGGAGCAGAAAGTTAAATTCTGATTGGCTGAAAACAGGAAGCAGGAAGTGAAATTAAAGAGGAGAGATAAAAGACAAAAGACAAAAAAAAAAAAAAAAATCTACGGATTGTAAAAATGGGATTGTAAATCAGGTAAAGCGAAAAAGGAGAACAATAATTTAATGAGGCAAAACAATACTAGTTGCCATGGTTACAAAATAAGCTCCACGCTTTATGACTGTTAGTATTCTATTCTCTTCTGATCGGTCCTGACCCGTCGACCAATCAGAAGAGAGAACCTCTAACATTAGCTTTGTAATTACTGTGGTACTTATTATTATAGACTAATAGTAAATATTAAAAAAAAAGTGTGAATATGGACCAAAAATTGAACAACAGTGTCCAGAAAAACAACTGTATAGAAATAAAAATACCAATTGATGCTTTAAAATGGGGGTTGCTTCTAAAATGATCTCATGGACAAGGGAATGAAAGAGAAAGATTCATTTTCACATCCACCTGTTATCACCGACAATGCAAGTTAAGGGGCCTCCGATTGCATCGTCGTTGCCATGGCTACGTAATGGGAACCCGCCCCGAGCCGTGTGCCGGTTAGCCTCCCGCTGGCACTTTGTCTGGAGGCCGTGGCTTCAGCACTTCCTGGACGAGGCGTGTCCAAACAGCCTGGTTAGCGACCTTGCACGGCTGCTCTGAAGCCATCAGTGTGTGTGTGTGTGTGTGTGTGTGTGTGTGTGTTTGTGTGTGTGTGAATGGGTGAATGCAGTCAAGTGACAGAGCGCTTTGAAACTGCAAGGTATGAAATTATGAAAAAAATCACAAGGACAATGGACAAGAAATTGACAAAAATTTGCTTCAAAAGTAAAATAAAATAAAATAAAATAAAATAAAAAACTAGAATGAAAAAATAAGATAAAAAATAAAATGAAATAAGTATTGGAAAAAAAAATGACAATGGGAAATGAAATAATGATTGGCAATAAAATAAAATAAGATAAAATAAAATAAAATGAAATGAAATAAAATAAAATAAAATAAAATAAAATAAAATAAAATAAAATAAAATGAAATAAAACAAAATAAAAATAAAATGAAATAAAATAGAATTCATCATTCATTCATTCAGACATGTAAATGACAGGGTGAATGGTTGAATTACCTCTCATCCAGCTACCAGACTACATGATAAGTGCTGTAGCCAATGTACAAAAAATAAGATAAAATTAAAGAATGAATATGTAAAATATATAAATAAAATTAGACAAACATAAATATTTCATTTTTGATTATGTTTACTGGGTAAGGCATTTCCTGAAAAAAAGCTAAATATTATTACACCATTAAAAATGAAATATAATTAGATGTTTGTAATAGATTCTGGGGAACTAGAACTGGAATCAAACAAGAGGTTGCCATGAAATAAACACAAACACAAATATGAATTAAAAATAAAAACCTCCAAAAAGGCTGGGAGAAATTCCATGCTTCCTCTTTGGGTTTTGGATCATACCAAATGAAACCGGGGCACGGGGGGGGGGGGGGGGGACGTCACATGACCTCTCCACCAGCGGGATCCATTTGCAAACATATGTTCAGCCTTTTGGAAAAAAACTGGTTTCTGCTCGGGTTCTAACCCCGCTATTGAGGACGCCGGGCCGATGATGAGATATTTATCCCCCCACATTAGGATCCATTTGGATCCAACCGGACGGGCCGATGTTGGCATTGTAGTACGGGTAAAACAAACTGTGCAATGACCTTTGACTTTGGATGCCTAATTTTTTTTTTGAGCCCACTTTTCAACCCCCAGGGGGAACGAGATTCCAGAGAAAAATCTTGGCTGCTCCCGGCCGGTGTCGAATTTTGAGCCAAATCCACCTTATTGAGAAAGAAAAAAAAAAAAAACATCATCGGTTGCCATGACGGCGAGCTGGCAGGTCCGGAGGAGGATGTAGGCTTTGGCAGGTAAAGCGCATGAAATCATCCGCGATGAGGCGTTCGGGTGACCTCGGCGAGGCGATGCGATGCGTTCGGCCTCGCCGCGGCGTCCCTCCAAACACACGTCGCCGCGCACCGGTCGACCTCGGTGACGATGAGCGGGTGGATGGAGGAGCGGAAGAAGAGCGAAGCGCCGTCCGCTTCACGCTGAGTCGCCGACGTCTGGAAATAATTGTGCGCGGCTGCGGCGGTTGTTTCCTTTGACTTGAAGCAAACAGACGCGCACACACACGCACGCACGCACGCACACACACACACAATGAGGAAAAAACAACTTTACCCCAAGGTTATTGTTTTTATAAAAAAAAAAAATATATATATATATATAAAAAATATATATAAAACAATAATAATAATAATAATAATAATAATAATACATTCTTATTGTTGTTATTATTAAATTATCATTATTATTACTAAGACATTTTACTACTACTACTGTTACTGCTACAACCACTACTACTAATAACAATAACAATACTACTACTACTACTACTACTACTACTAATAATAATAATAATAACAATAACATCCTATAAATAATAATGATAATAATAATAATAATAGTAATGATAAAAATAACACTAACATTAATTATAATATGAATTGTAATAACAATCATTATCATTAGAAGTGGTAAAAGTAGTAGTATTGGTAATATTATTTTGATATTTTTAAAACACCATCACCAGCATCATTGTTCTCATAATAATATAATAATAATTACCGTTCTCATATTATTATTTTTATAATTATTATTATTTTTATTGTTACGATTATAATTCTACTACTACTACTACTCATAATAATAATAATATCCTACTCTTATTTTTATTATTACAATTATAAGATATAATAATAATAATAATAATAAATATTATTAAGCAGTAGTCAAAGTAGTAGTATTAGGCATTATTATTTTCATATTTTTAAATCACCATCACCAGCTTTATTTTTCTAATTATTATCATAATAATATAATAATTATCATCATCATATTATTATTATGACCTATGGTCAATCTTGGGTCCTCAATGAACTTGCTGACTGCGGGAAGGAGACATGGAGAACATAGAAAGAACCCAGAGGATCAATAATTTAGAACTTGGAAGCTTCTTGCTGTAATGGTTGGAGTTCCAACCACCGGTTTTTGGACTAGAGGAGAATGATGCCGAAACTGGAGAAGACCAAGCCAGGAGAACATGGCTGGAGATCTTGGAGAACCCATTGAGAGGAACCCAAAGGATCTCTAGTTTAGAACCAAGAAGCTTCAACCGCTGGTTTTGGACGTCGGAGAAAGACGGCTCCTAGAGGAAAACCGGTTTAGTTCTGAGAACCTTCTCACTGCAATGCAGAGATGTTCTCGTCGCTGAGAAGACCCACAAACTTGTTCACACACTGCGTGTCGTTTTCATGTTTACTTCACCCCCCCGTGAAATGCAGCGAATGGTTTATCCCAGCCTGTAAGTCGAATTTCAGGGCGTCGGTAAATAAGCGTGGAAGTTCCTCGAAGTACGATGAAGGGTTCATTGTTAAAGGTGAGGGTTGTTGGGGGAGGTCACACACACACACACACACACACACACACACTTGGAGGGTGTGTGTGTGTGTGTTTTGACGCAGCTGTCCACCCCGGCCCCCCGTCGGTTGGCCGGTACTTCGCCGTCATTCCTCATCCTAATGGCCGCTGCCATGCCGGCCTGCCAGCTCGCCGTGTGGCGGGCGGCGGCGGCGACGGCCAGGAGGCGGGAAAGAAAACTCGCCAGACGTCCAATCTGTCACTTCCTGTCTCGCGACGGCGGCCGGGAGGAGACATCAGCGACGATACGTGGAGTTATTCCGGTCGTTGGCGACGACGAAGGTCGAACGTTCAAGAAGAGCGAGACGGCGTCCCCTGTCTTCCTTTCTCGTTTTGTCTCGGCGAGATGTTAATTCGCCGCCGTCTCTTCTGAGTCACGTCCGGATGAGTTGCCGGCGCCCCCCGAGAAGAAGGCTAATCGAGCTGATTGGCCGCCGAAGCACAGGGACGCCTTCAGACAGGATGCAGGGGGAAAAAACAAAAAACAAAACAAATAAAAAAACACGTCCGACCGTCGGCTTCCTGCTGCTCCGGCTTCGGCGCCGCATTCAGATCCGCTCATTTCAGGTGTCGCCTCCCGCCGGCAACCTCTTGTCGCTCGGCCAGATCCGTCCCGCACGCCTCCTTCCTGCGGGGACGTCACGAAAACCAAATAAAAAAAAAACAAAAAGAAAGTTAAAACTGCGATTTGACCGAAACGTCCGACGAAGACTATGAACATCGCAGATGTCATGAATAGGTAAACAAATAAAAAAACTAAATGGATAAAGAATCAAATAGAAATCTATCTATCTATCTATCTATCTATCTATCTATCTATCTATCTATCTATCTATCTATCTATCTATCTATCTATCTATCTATCTATCTATCTATCTATCTATCTATCTATCTATCTATCTTATTTTATTTAATTTGCTTAATTCAATAAATCTTTGTCATATTTAATCTAACAAAATTAACTTAATTTTATTTAATTTAATTTGCTTAATTTAATTGTATAAGTCATATCTAATTTAACAAAATTAAATTATCTATCTATCTATCTATCTATCTATCTATCTGAGATGGTACGGTCCGGTTGTGTCGGTGCGAAAGCCTAAACAAACTCAAAGAAACAAACTCCAACGTCTTTCGTATCGACATCAGATGGAACGCGGCGGCGGCGGCGGCGGCTCAGGTCGCAAAACGCGTTAGACTGAAAAACACAGTGCGTGACGGGAACCAGGAAGTAAAGAAATGACCGACAGGTTGTCAACCAGATGACGACGACGACGGGAATTCAATGGCACAGTTTAATCGTGTTGCCTTCAGGTTCGAAAACGACAGTGGGATTTCCCGATTTCCTCGCCGTGGGCCGCCAAAATCCAGAGATCAGAAACACTGATAGATAGGAAAATTTTGAAAAAAAAAAAAAAATAACGCCGCCGAAAAGTCAATAACGACGCGATTATTCTTGCCGCTCGTGCCGTTTGTTGATTCAGGGGTTTTATTCTCCTCTTGGATGAAAACATTCGTCATTGCGATTGAAATGTTCACGTCACGCCGCCAAGCGCTCGAACGCCTCCTCCCTGGAGCGCCGTTAAGAAGGCCCATAAGTCAAACGGATGCGGCGTTGCCATGGATACAGATGTGATGCCTCCCACCGGGCCGGACATGGGACCGCGACCCGATGGCGCATTCCAGCGGCTACGGTTTATTTATTTACTTTGTTTTCGTTAGTATTTTTTTTTTAATTTTTTATATTTTTTATCACCTTTGCTATTAACCATAACCGAAAATACACACACACACACACACACACAAACACACACACGCCACCTCTTTAAAATCCCGCCGCTTAATCGGATACCTTCCGTAATTTCATAATTTTATGTAATTAATTAATAATTATTAATTTCTGTAATTTCCCAAGGTTTTTGTGGATTTATTTATTTATTAATTTATTTATTGTTTTTGGGCTTTAACACATTTTCAGGCTTTTTTTTTTTTTTTAATTTTGACAAATTTTAATCACATTTTCTTTTTAATTAACAAGCCATTGTGGCTGTACTGCAGTCACCTTTTAATTTCCACCTACAGGATGTGCACTTTCAGGAAAGAGTGTGTGTGTGTGTGTGAGTGTGTGTGTGTCCTGCCAGACCCCCCCCCCCCCCCTTTCCGGCCCTAGAAGATGACATCATCCCTCTGCTGGTGTTTAATGGCTCATCGAGAACCATTTACAAGCCTCGCCTTAATTGTGTCTAATAATCCAATCACGCTATCGGCGTTGGCGAGCCGAGCGCCATTAACGTCGAATGGGAACGTCGGGTGAAAGAAAAGAAAAAGAAAAAAAAAAAGGCAAGAAAAGGAAGGCGCGGTAATGACATTCACAGGAAGTGAGTCGCTGGATGTCCGCAGTCCAGAGATTTAACCGCCATCAAAAAGACATTTACACTCATTACTGACTGAAAGTGGACAACTTGACTCCACTTCCTGGAATTGATGACCGTTTTTTTCTTAATTCATTTTGGCAGTCGAGTTCACCTGAATGGTTGGGCGAGGGGAGGATGGATGGATGGGTGGGTGGTGGTGGTGGGGGGGTGAGGTATTCCCCGTGAATCAGAAACTCGCTTTTTCTGTCCACGATGATCGAAAACTTCCCAAAACTTCCCAAACATCCCGATAAATTGCCACCAGTTTGGCTGTGTACATAAACACAGCGGGGTAAAATGCACCCGCAGTCAGTTTTGAGTGTCAACTTTCAGCACTTTTAGAATGAAGCACGAGTTGCTATGGCAACGTGTTTTTTTTCCGCCCCATAAATCAGAAACTTGCAGGGATGCTAATTGCTAATTGCTAATTGCAATGAATGAATGAATGCTAGCGGAGCGTCGCCCGTGGCAACGTGAGCCTCAAGACTCGGCGACGTCATCAGAAGGAGATCCAGAGCCTCTTTGGAACTCGGCGGTCGCCCAAACCTTCACTGCAACGCGATCATTTAAACTAGCAGTGAGGCTATTCATGGTGCTTTGGCAAGAACATCAACCTCCAATAGGGAGCTGATAGTCGATTTCGGGAGGAGGGAATCGGATATCAGCCAATCATTATCCACGGAGGCATCGTGGAGAAGGTCCCAGACTTTAGGTACCTGGGCAACTGACAAGAAGGCACACCAGAGGCTACATGTCCTAAGGATACTTAAGAGGAACAACGTCACCAAGAAGCTGCTAATGTGTGCAAGGATGTTGGTAGACACATTTTTATTTAGTTTTTCTCAACATCAATGACAGGTACATAACATGATAAAAAAAAAAATAAAAAAAATTACTCCACATAGGTAATCTAAAAGGATGTGATGCTTGTGTCTGGTTTCAGTCCAAAATTCTTCAAGTCCAACCTTTTTGTATTAATAAAAAATGGCAGGAGCCCATTGTTTGGTAAATATAGGCTTCTGGAGTCTTAATGAATATGTCATTTGCTCCATCTGGTAAATGGTCCATACTTTTTGGATCCATATGTTATATTTAGGGGGGATCCGGTTTTAACCACCTGATAGTTATAGCTTTTAACACTGCTGTGAATAATGGTAGACACATTTGTAGACCGGACTGAATGGAACCACTTGAGGCTAAATGTCTGCAAAACTGGGGAGACGGTGATGGACACAACCTCTACAGATTAGGGGTGAGGTGGTGGAGAAGGTTGAGAACTATAGATTCCTGGGTGATTGAAAACAGACTGAACTGTAGATCAGGAAAAGTATTAGCGGATTGTACTTCTTCAGGAAGCTCAGATCATTTAGTGTATGCAGCGAGGTGTCGTTACCAATGTCATCCTTTTGTGGACTCGGCAGGGTCATCAGGAGGGCTCGCTCAGGAAGGAGAACTTTGAGACGGTGGCGGAAAAGAGGACGCTTAAGAAACTGCCGTCCATCATGACATGATTTCTTTCCTACCTCATGCTGTAACCCTGTACAATAACTTACTCTAATCAGTTCCTGCGCTACTTCACATTGCCAGTTTGCTCATTATTTATTCCTATATATGAGTATATATGATGGGCTTTTTTTTTTTTTTAGATTATATTTTATACATTTACACCTCAGAGTCTACTCATTTCTTTTATTTTTCACATCTTTTTAGCTTGTCGTTTTTTAGCATACAAGTCTTGCCCTTTAGCATACAAGTCTTGCCCTTGTATGTCTTGCTGCTGCTGCTGCTGCTAAACGGTTTGCCAAGCATGGGATCATTAAACTACATCTCATCTCATCTGATGTCCTTTTACCGTGGAGTCCCTCCTGAGCCGTGAGGTCTCACTGCGGTTCGGCAGCTGGACAGTAGAAGAAAGAAAGGTGCTGCAGAGGACCATAAACACCGCCCAGAAAATAATGGGTCATCCTGCCATATCACTTGAGAACATCTTTCAGACACCAACTTCCCCAACTGCCATCCAGGAGGCGGTTTCGGAAAATCAAGGCAAAAACAAACAGATTGAAAAACAGTTTTTACCCCAGAGCGGCCGGCGCAAAAACTTCGGTACAACCCTGAACACTTGAACCTTGCATACAGAACAGCGCTATGAACCCCCTTTTTTTCACTTTTTTCCTTCTTTACTGTTTACGTTCTACATATTCATCTATTTATTGTTCTAGATGTTATTTATATTTTTTCTGTCTTATATCTCTAACCCAGAGATGCTGCTATTGTGTTGTTTCCTGCTTTTTAAGGTTGTGTCCACCGAACCTGAGAGCTTCTATCCCTAAATTCAAAAGTCCTGGATTCGACAACCTGTGGCTCTTTAATACTCTTGAAAATAACTTATTTAATTAAAATGCATTTAATTTTAGTTTGTTCATTTTTAAATTTGAAAATGACGGCGATCTTGTAATATCTAAATAAAACGATAAATATCTTTCTGCACGTGCCAGTAAAAGGATGTTGCCGGAGGATAATTTAAATCTGGCTTTCTTTTTTGTTCATAAAAAAGGACTCAAATAGACATTTTGCTTAAAAGCAACCTTCAACCCAACGTCTTTTTTTCCGAGTTCAAACGTTTTGTTGCATGCAGTAATTTTGTTTTCTCTGCGATTTTCATTGATTTAAAAAAAATACAAGAAAACATATCTCTGGTAAGCATCTGAAGAAGAGCCTGTTTGCTTGAAGCGTCATGCAAAATACATTTTTTGTACTATATGTAGAATAAATTATCTTTATTTTTGGAGCACTTTTGGTGTACAGATTTCTATCAAACCTCTATATCACATATGCGACTCCAAAAAAATGAAGGGAACACTAAAATAACACATCCTTGATCAGAATGGACGAAATATTCTTATTAAATACTTTGTTCTTTACATAGTTTTCTTTACATAGTTGAATGTGAGACAGCAAAATCACACAAAAATTAACAACGGAAATCAAATTTATTAACCCAAGGAGGCCTCGCACTTGAAATTAAAGTAGAAAAACCCACCACGGGCTGATGTAATATCCTTAAAACAAGTCAACATTAATCTGTGTTGCTTCCTAAATGGACAGTTTGATTTCACAAAAGTGTGATCGACTTGGAGCTACATCGTGTTTTTTAAATGTTTCCTTTATTTTTTTTGAGCACTAGATATTCTTAATACAAAACAAAAAGGCAAAAAAAAAAAAAAAAATTTTTTTAAAGTCATTTTAAATTTCAAAAGAGTTGGAAAAGGCTCTTGAGCGCCGCTTATCGCAGAAACCTTACAAACCTTCCGTTCCTTTCGAAGCTACGGTGATCCTTCAAGACTTTAACCGGATCGAATTGTACGAGGAACTTAACGGGGTTTTAATCGAGAATAAAGAGGGGAAAAAGTAAGAACACGTGGAAATCAATGCTCCAAGGGCCCTGGTGGTACGATTAGCAATCACCCAACGAATCGGGTTATTGATAAAGCCGATATCAAACGTGTACCATAATTATCAGACTGTAAGATGCTACTTTTTTTCCACACGCTTTGTAAACCGCAGCTTAACCCTCTCAGGCTCAAATTAAGTTGTGGCGTAATTAGCTAAGTAGCATTTAGCTGTCGCAAATCTGCAACATCTGCCTGGATTAAACAATTAATTTTCAGAAATTTTTTTGGGGGGTAACGAGCTACGTGACGCCAAAACGTTTAGCTTCGTCACATCGGATCGATAAAACCACCGTGAAATTCTGAGGTAGTTCAATTCCGACACCGAAGAAGACGACTTTAAGGTAGGGATGGAATATAAATAAATGGATGGACTTACTTGCGTTATTTATTATCATAAACTGTTCGGAAAAAAAAAAAAAAAAAAAAATCCAGTATGTATTTGCGGATTATACAGGGATGTGTTTAATTAAAAGTAAAAAAAAAAAAAAATTATTGCACAACATGGGCACGTGCGGTCTATATATGTACACATTTATTTATCTATAATTATTTATTATTTATATCATATTATATTTATCAATTATTATTATTATTGTTATTTTATATTATATCATGTATTTATTATATTTTATAAAAAAAAAAAAAAAAATTTTTTTTTATTTAGTTATTTTTAGCCAGTGCGGCTTATTGCATGTGCGCTCAATAGTCCGGATAATACGGTATAATTATTATTATTTTATATTATATCATGTATTTATTATATTTTATAAAAAAAAAAAAAAAAACATATATATTTTTTTTATTTACTTATTTTTAGCCAGTGCGGCTTATTGCATGTGCGCTCAATAGTCCGGATAATACGGTATAATTATTATTATTTTATATTATATCATGTACGTATTATATTTTATATTTACATATATATATATTTATATATTTTATCGAGTTATTTTTAACCAGTGCGGCGTATTGCATGTGCGCTCAATAGTCTGGATAATACGGTATATTTATTTATTCTTTCCTTGTCGTCTGCTTGTCCTCAATGGTAATTTTAGGTATAAAGAGCAAATTTTAGGTTCTTGTTTTATTTTGACAGGCCTGACACACTTACGTTGAAGGCAAAGGGGTGACGGGGCGGGTTAAACCACCTCAAAAAACACATTTACACTCCTTGCAGACACAAAGTCGACTGTTTCCCCCCCAAAACAACCGCACATTTATTCTTAAAAAATTCATTTCGGAGGCTGATTTCACTTCGCCGGGGGAGTTTGGTGTGAATGAGTCACAAGGTTGTGTCAATTCCTGACATCCGGAGGGCGGCTCATTGGAAATATTGAGCGTTTATTGAAAAAGTCGGGAATGAGGTTGTTGAGAAACGGTTAAAAAAAAAAAAAAAAAAAAAAAAAAAAGAAAATACTTGCAAATCACCTAGAAATTAGTCTGAAAATAACCTTAAATGAAAGTTGGAAAAATATATATAGGGGTTGAAAAAGGAATAAAAAAAGAAGTAAAAAAATATCTAAAAAAAAAAAAGTGAAATTTACAGTATTTTTGGGAAAAAAAAAAAAAATAAATGAATTAAATTGGAGTATTTTCGGCCCTCCCGATTGGTCGTCATCAAAAACACATTTCCCTTCCTCACTGACACAAAGAGTTTGACCCCTGTCTATTTCCTGAAAATAATGTCCCGCCGTGGCGCTACTCGTCCTCCTCGCCGCACATCGACCCGCGCGTCCGATCCCGCCATGTTAAACGTTTCCCGGCGCGTGTTTTTATTCCCCCGTCTCCGTCCGGAGGGCGCCGCCGCTCCGTCCCGTTCGGAGGTGAGTAATCTGATGTCACGTCGCAGCTGCTGCGGCTTCGGATCAACGCCGCGGAAAAAAAAAAAAAGATGGCAGCAGAAATGAGCCGGGGCGCTCGGAGGGTTTGCTTTGGCCCGCCGCCCGTCCGAGCCTCGCAGCCGAAAGAAGAAGAAGAAGAAGAAAAAGAAAAAAAAAAAAAGCGTCCTCGGTGTTTTTGTTGGTCTTAATGATTTCGGTTGACGGCTGCATCCTCCCCCTCCCCCGCCCCCGTCCAAAGCAAACACGCCATGCTAATTAGCCCGCTGACAGTTAACCCCCCCCCCCCCCTCTCGCCACGGAGACAGGCTTTCATGACCGCCTCCAAATGCTGTGTCAGAAAAGTGTCAGACACCCCATAATATACCAGATGACAGCTCTACAAGACGGAGGGGGAGCGAGTCGACACGCCGTTTTGTTTTTTTTTCCCGACGTCCCGCTCGGGCAACGGAATTAGCGGTGATGCTAATAATAAAGTTAGTCAAAGGGAAGGTGCCAATTTGTCCGAGGCGAAACAACCATGTTTTTCTTATTTATTCACCGCGGTGAATTAGTCGCCCGGGTGGACGGCGGTTCTGTTCGGGATGCAAAGAGGTGGGATTTTCACCAGGGTTTCGCGCTAATCCCTCTTGCGGCCGTGCAGGGAAATGCGCGACGGCAAAGCGCTACGGTAAGGGGCTACATGTGAGGTAAAGCTAAAGTCAAGGTTTGGGTTTGGTCTGAGTTCCCTTTGCGCTTTAACTGAGGGAAGGGAGACAGATTATGCTGATCCTGGGTTCAAATTAGGATTAGGGTTAACATGAGGGGAGCTAGGAACTGGCGTTAGCATAATGTACATAGCTAGGTGTGAACTTAGGCTACGTTAAAGCAAGGTTTGACCTGAGACTAGGGGTCCAGGTTAGGACTTTTAAATGAAGTTAGGCCCTGATAAATTCACTATTTCGGATGGGACAGATTAACTAGCATTCCATGGGGTTCTAGTTTAAGTTAAGTTTCGGCATAAAGTGAGGCTAACATTTTGTAAGGTGTGAACTCAGATCAGTGTATGTGTTGTGAGGATACAAGAAGGTTTAGGGTGAAGATGTGAACCGAGGCTAAATTAAAGAAGATGTAGATTGAGGCTAGGTTGAGTTAAGCGGTTATGAGTGAAAGTTAAGACTGCTGGTTTGGTTTAAGTTCCCTTTATGTTTAAGCTAAGGGGTTGCCCAGAAAGGCGGGGCTCGGTAGATACGAGGGAGGACAAGGATAATGCGTGATCCTGGGTTGAAATTAAGATTTCGGGTTTTGGTTTAAAATAAAAAATGAGGTGAGGCGGGATTGGGTTTTAGCATAAACAACGCTAAATTAAACAAACGTGTGAGCCTAGGTTGAGTTAAGGGGTTATGACTGAAGTTTGGTTTAAGTTCCCTTCGCACTTAAGGGGTAGACTAAGAGTAGGGTTTACGTTGAGATCAGGGTCTTGGTGTGATTTGCGTCTAAATAAAACAAAAGTGAACCTAGCTGAGGCAAAGGTAAGGTATGTGAAATAAGGGCATGTTTAAGGGAAAGGGTTCGCTCGCGTTTACTTCCTGAAAGTAGCTGTGCTCTAATATGATGAGTGAAACGTCCATTAGGGAAAAAAAGAAATGTCGGCTTGTCCTAGATTGATGGCGGGCGACGACGGAGACGGAGATAAATGCGCGATGTCAAAACGCCGCCGCTTACTGTTTTCCACGGTGACATGACAGAGCGCCGCCGCCGCCGTTTCTCCCTGCTCAACGAACCCCCCCCTACCCCCTCCAGAAGCCCGAGAGGCTCTACCCAGGGGGGGTGAAGGCGAGGAAGGGGTTCCCGTCCCCGCATCGTTGGGTTTCATTGATCGGTCGCGGTCGAGACGCCCTTCGAGCCATTTCATATAACGGCAGGTAGGATCAGGAGACATCCCATAATAGGAATGACGTAGCGGTCATGGGACCATGAATGAAGAGATACTGAGTTATAAAAATAAAAATAAAAAATAAAAAAATAGAATATAATATCTAGAAATTTGTATGAAAATCTAAAAAAAAAAAAAAATTAAAAAAAAAAAAAAAAAAAAAAAACTAAGATAGCATGTGGGGAAGAATCCAATGGGACGTGTTTGTTTTTTAATTTATTTATTTCATTTTTTTTTTTTTTTTCAGACACAGGGGCTCGGGTTCCCCGGGCGGAATTTGGGCCAATTAGGGTCGAGTGTCGGCCCGCTGACATGCGAAGTAGGGGAATGCGTGAAAGGCGGGGAGGGGACGCGGGGCTGGTGGTGACGGATGGCTGAGGGGGGCTGAAAAACGAGTCCATAGTTAAATATATGTATATATAAATATATTGATATACAAAAAAATACATGTATATACAAGTGTTTTTGAAATGCAGCAGTGGAGTGTTAAACTGAACTCTTGAAAAAAAACATGGGCGTTACTAGTGGGGTCAAGTGGACATGATAACTTGGGGACAGCAAAGGAAGTTAGTTGGGTCAATGGACATACGTATGTTAGTAAGTCAGTAAGTCAATGGGTATCCATAGTTGGGGACAATGGGTGTGAATATCTTGGGACAGTGGGGGTAGCTAGTTCGGTATCATGCTTGTGGCTAGTTGGGAAATGTTGGGGTAGCCAGGCAACACCACTAAATTGCGACAGTAGGCAGGGCCAGTTGGGGACGGTGGGTATGAGTACTTGGGCACAGTGGAGGGAGCTAGTTGGGGTCAATGGGGGTGAGTAGTTGGGGACTGTGGGTGTGGTTAGTTTGGTACAGCGGGATTTACTATCAGGGGAGAGATGGAAGATTCATTCGGGACAGTGGGGATAATGAGTTGGGAACCGTGGGCATGGGTAGTTGGGGGACAGTGTGTGTGACTAGTTGGGGTTCATGAGGGTAGCTAGTTGGGGACAGTGGGCATGACAAGTTGGGAACAGAGGGGGTGGGTAGTTGGGGACAGTGGGAGTAGCTTGTTGGGGACAGTGGGCAAGACTAGTTAGGGGACAGTGGGTGTAACTAATTGGGGTCATTGGGTGTAGCTAGTTGAGGACAGTGGCTCTTGCTAGTTGGGGACAGCGGGAATGTCACTTGCCACTCTTTTTATATTGTCGTTTAGTTCTTGTGTATTTTTCACCCTTACTGTTCATTTATGTTGTCCATTATTATCCCTGATGTTCTTGCTGTTGTTGCTGCTGTTGCTGCTGTCTATTAATTTGTGGATATCATGCTATCGTCTGTCTTCTGTCTCTATTTATATTTATATCCATATTTTTGACATTAAAACTGTTATCTTATGTATAGTTGCGGACAGTGGGAGAGGCTACCTGGGTGAATGGGCCTAACAAGTTGGGGACAGTCGGCAAGGCTACTTGAGGACAATGGGGGTAGCTCTTTGGGGACAGTCGGCATGCAAAGTTGTTGATTGTGGGCATACGTAGTTGGTGATGGTGGGCTTGGGCTGTTGGAAAGCATAGTTGTGGTTTGTTGGTGACAGCGGGTGTTAGTAGTTGGGGCAGCGGGTGTTGCTAGTCAACACAGAAACCTGTCGGTTCAAGGGCAACAGAGTCGGCAAGGCTAGTTGAGGACAATGGTGGTATCTCTGGGGACAGTCGGCATGGCTACTTGTGGACAATGGGGGTAGCTCTGTTGTCTTGCGAAGTTGGTGATTGTGGGCATACGTTGTTGGTTATGGTGGGCCTGGGCTGTTGGGAAGCATGGTTGTGGCTTGTTGGTGACAGCTGGTGTTGCTAGTTGGGGCAGCGGGTGTTGCTAGTCGACACAGAAACCTGTCGGTTCAAGGGCAACAGAGTCGGCAAGGCTAGTTGAGGACAATGGGGGTAGCTCATTGGGGACAGTCGGCATGGCTACTTGAGGACAATGGTGGTAGCTCTTTGGGGACAGTCGTCTTGCGAAGTCGGTGATTGTGGGCATACGTAATTGGTGATGGTGGGCCTGGGCTGTTGGGAAGCATGGTTGTGGCTTGTTGGTGATAGCGGGTGTTGCTAGTTGGGGCAGGGGGTGTTGCTAGTCGACACAGAAACCTGTCGGTTCAAGGGCAACAGATCCAATCTTATCTCAGCCTGCTTCAATCAATTATATTTGACTCAATCAGGTAGAGTGTGCTGATAACCGCCACGACTAAGACTGCTAACACGTCGCAAACGGTCAATCAAAAAGAGGAGGCGGAAGACAGGAAGTAGCGTCAAAAATGACAGGAATTACTGGGAATATCAAAACAACAATGGCGAGTTGCCGAGAAAGGGACAGGGCAGATGGAGCCATACCGAGCTACGATGTGTTCGGTTGTCTTCGGTTTGTTTGACCAAGTCTCTGATCCCTCATCGGTCGTGAAACATCTGATCCCCGGTGCACAAAGAAATCTGCTGAAACCAGAAACTCCAATTGGTAACCAAGGCAACAGTTTTGTCATCTGCCCCCGGCTCCAGGGAAACATAACCACTGGTGAAACAATTCATTTTTGTCTCCAAAAAAAAAAGCGTTGAAGAAGCATCCTTCATCAGCCCGAAGTGGAAACCTTAATTTTCTGGCTTAATTTATAGGGTTTGCATCAACAGATTGAGACCGGCTTGAATCGACACCATCATTCGATAAACAACAGCCGATTAAAAAATGATCCTGCATAATTCCGAGATAAATTAATCTGAACGGGGAAAACCGACGAGAGTTCGCTCTTTTTATCGAGCTGGAAATAGAAACTCAGAGGCCTCGAGTTCAAACCGAACTATTTAATTTCATCCTTCGGCTCAAGAAGTGAATCAAAGGGATACAGAGGAAGAAAAAAAGAATAAATCAGAGCGGATTAAATCACTGCCGCTTTAACGGTTAAACTGCGGGGCCGAGGTTTGAATATTTAATTGATGTTTCACTTCATATATCAGCCTGAAATATTAATACAATGTCTTTTCATCTTGCTGCTGGAGATGAAGGCTAAAAAAAAAAAAAAAAAAAAAGAAAAGAAAAGAAAAGCGGGTCACGGCTTTGGGATCGTCACCCCGTGAGAGAAATGAAAAGTCGGGATTATATAAACCGTTCAACCCTTGTAATCCTGGATGATTGAGAAATGAGAAATAAATACGTCCAGTTAAAGACTCGACGTAGGGGATATTCTGTTCCAGGTCACAAACTCGACTGCGATAAGGAATTTGCGACCAGATTTGGGGGTCCGGGACCCCCTTTGTGAAACTCAGGGATACAACAGAGGAGGGAATTGGCGCTAGGGTTATGAAATAAAATAAAATAAAACAAAATTAAATTAAATTAAATAAAATTTAAATAAATTAGATTTAAATAAATTAAATTAAATCAAATCAAATTGAATTAAATTAAATTAAAGTAAATTAAATTAGATTAAATTGAATTAAATTAAATTAAATTAAATTAAATTAAATTAAATTAAATTAAATTAAATTAGATTAAGTTATGATTATGTACATTATTGTATGCTAAATAAAAACCGGTGTGTTTATGCACGGCAGCAGCAGCATCGCTCAGTTTTGTTTACAAATTATTCAGTCATTCCTACTTTCCAGGTGGGGGAGTTTATCCCAGCATTCACACGTATGAGCAATTTAAGGTGTCACTATGTGTGTGTGATCTAAACCCGAGTGTGTGTGAGTGTGTGTGTGTGTGTGTTTTGTTGGTTAATGAGCAAACACACTTTGGCCGGTGAAACAGACTGACTATTTGATTGACGTGCAGCCTCTGTATCCGGTTCACTTTATACATCCACGAGTGAAAACATCCCCCCACAACACACACACACACACACACACACAGACACACACACACACACACTCAGTGTTGAGCGGGCGATAATAACCGACCGCAACCACAAAAACCAGGATCCGTGTTCTCTCCATGTTAAACGGAGCTCAACTCCCCCACCTCAACCACACACACACACACACACACCTTGTGGACACTACATCTCGTCTTGCGCACGTGTCGACAACCATCTCGAGGAGAACACACACACACACACACACACACACACATAGATATGAGCAGGAAGATCAATCCCGTGCGTATTAATCCCGTGATTGGCGGGCTCATTGTTGACGCCGATGTTTCATTTCGCCGAGAACAATCCGTCGATGCTCTTACCACCCTCATCTTCTTTTGTTCTCTTGCTCCCCCCCCCTAACACACACACACACACACACACACACACACACTCCTCTGCATGCACTGGAAGCTGTATCTTTTAATGAGATCAGACTTCATTAAAGAGGGTCCTCGGAAACCTTCCTCAGGTCTCTCAGCGCAAACACTTCAATTAGCCGCGGCGCCGCGTGGAGGAGGCGACAGGAGGAGGCGCTGCGAAACGTACAGTAACGGATAACTACTCTGGAACTCTGCTCCTTTTCTAAAAAAAAAAAAAAAAAAAAAAAAAAAAAAAAAAAAAAATGGGCAGGGAAGGATAAGATCTGTGTCTTAAAGGTTGTCATGGGGATTGCACGAGAGAGGAAAATATGTTTAAAAAAAAAAAAAAAAAAAAAACAACGTGTCGCTATGGTGACGGTTTCCACGAAGCCTGTTAAGTGTAGACACATCTGTTCGGAGTAAATACTGCACGAAACCCCAAGGATCAGCCCGCGTTAAGACGCTGACACCAAAAACAAAAACAAAATAAAAAAATCACCTCTTGACCTTTCACCTACAAATCCCACGAGATCCCGTGGGTTCGGATTCACGAAACCGAAGCAAATCTCTAATACCGACTTGGCGCAGGTCGCCCTCGTGCAGTTAGACTCCCTTTCAACGTGACGGATGGAAGTGGAGGGGAAACATTGAGCGCGACCGCGTCACTGCTGCCGTTGCACACACACACACACACACACACACACACACACACACACAATTTCCAGGTTAGGACTTTTTCTTGCTGCTCTTCTGTGGCCAAACGTTGGCGGTATTGGCCACTTGCTTCGCCTCCCCCACCCTAATTTTGGTACATATGAATAAATGAATAAATATTGGATACTTTCCTCAGACGTTCGTTTGTTTTGCTGGGCCATTTTATGATTTTTGACAAAATCATTCGCGGTTTCCACGTACCTCAGGATATTTAACACTGGTTTAAACAATTTTTATTTTGGTTCTTTTTTACGGGAAACATCTTCAAACACTGGTTTTGTGAATATCTGTTTTCCATTAAAAACCTGAGCCTTTATTAGCCTCCGTTAGCGACGACACGGGCTGATACCTGGGGAAGATGTCTGGAGGAGAAGGCCGCCCGATCAATAAATCAATAAATATGGAGAGGCGCTTTAAAGGATTGAATTGTCACGTGATATTGGACTTGGCTATTAAAACCATACCTTTTTATGAGAGTAGACATATATCTTCAGTGAACAAGGCAGATGTGCAGAATGGCGGTAACTGTATGGAGGAATGAAGTTGATGAGCCATATAATGAAGTTATGGGAAAGAGTGGTGGAAAGAGAGCATTTGTGAGCAGCAGTGCGGTTTCATGCCAAGAAAGCTGTACAGATGCAGCATTTGCTTTTAAGAATGTTGATGGAGAAGGTCAGATGGAGCTGCACTTTGCCTTTTCCAATCTCGGAAAAGCATACGACTGGGTGCGGAGAGAGGAACCCCCTGGAGTGACAGAATAGTATGTTAGACTGGTGCAGGACATGTATGCCAGCTGTGAGATGTCCTGTTGGTGTGACAGAGAAGTTCCAGGTGGAGGTGGACTACATCAGGGGGCAGCTCTGAGGCCTTTCTTGTTTGCAGTGGTGATGGACATGCAAACAGATGAGGTTAGACAGGAATCTCAGTGGACGATGATGTTTGTAGATGACATTGTGATCTGTCGTGAAAGCAGGGAACAGGTTGAGGAAAATCTAGACAGGTGGAGGTATGCTCTGGAAAGGAGAGGAATGAAGATTGTCCAGAGCAAGGCAGAATACATGTGTGTGAATCAGAGGGATCCAAGTGGAATGGTGAACTTACAGGGGGTGGCGAGGGTGGAGGATTTTGAGCACTTAGGGTCAACAGTCCAAAGCAACAGAGAGGGTGGAAAAGAGGAGAAGAAACATTTTCTAGTAGTTTGGATCAGATGGAGAAAAGTGTCAGGGTGATAAGAGTATCAGCTAGACTGAAAAAGAAAGTTGTAGAAGAGGTGAAGTCGTATGCTTTAGAGACTGGCACTTGGGAAAAAAGACCGGGAGTAGAGTTGGAGCAAGACAAATGAAGATTCTCTTTGGGAGTGAGGAGGATGGATATGATCGGGAGTGAGTCCATCAGAGAGACAGCACATGTTGGATGTTTTGGAGATAAAGTCAGACTGAGAAGGTTTGGACATGTGCAGAGGAGTGATGGAGAAGCCCTGGGTAGAAAGATGCTGAGGGTGGAACTGCAGAGATTTATGGACGGACTGAAAGAGAACATGAATTCAGTTGGCGTGAGAGAAGGGGATGCAGAGGAGAGGGCAAGAGGAAGGGAAATATCTGACCATGGTGACCCTTAAAGGGAGTATCCATGCTTTTGAAAGCTTTGCCATGAATCTACAGTCTTAGGAGATGGCATTACGAGGCCATCGCTCATCCGATATTGGATTTGTCGTGACGGCACGACATCTCCATTGTCATTCTCATTTCTTCAGCGAGCAGATTAATCCTCTTATCGATATCCGATACTGCTCATCCGTGCGTCCGCCTCCATCAGATCCATATCAGGTCTTTCTTTCAGGTGCCCGACCTCCCTCTCGAGCACAGCGTTCACAGCCTCCTCCAGCTGGATTCTCCGGAACACCGCCGATCGAGGACGGACCATGAATCTCTGGAGCTGCCGGTTCCGCGGCGTATGTTTCTCCAACTGTTCCCCATCAAATTTTAATATTTCTTTGAGTGCAGTGAGTCAATGTGGATGATAATAAGAAAAAGGGCAGCGCGACTTGGGAAGTAGGCATGAGTGGAAAGCGCACACATGACTGGAGAGACCCTCGGGTCAGCGCAAATATCCACGGGAAAATGAGAATTTCATTTGGGGCCGGATCTTTATGAAGCTCCACCCGAAGCGTAAAGACGTCTTACCTTGGAGCGTCTCCTTCCCCGCCGGAGCTGGGATTCGGCGGGCGGGAGCAGAGATCAGCACTCAGCCGGTACTCCTCCGTCTCCTCTTGTTTGTCTTTATTAGTTTCCCGTCGTCATGACTTTTTCATCTGCCTTAATGGTCCGAGGTTGCGGGCGGCTACGGAACCAAACCCACGCTCATAAAAATTTTACGCGCTTCGCATTCGATAAACGCAATGGAAAAAGAAGAAAATACGAGAAAAGTCCTGTTTGTCGTCCTCTGGAAAAGCAAAGGACAGAGTTAGACCCTTTTGCGGGACTGACGGAGAGAAGGCCTCCCTCCACGATGGTCCCCACTTATATCAAGCTTTCATCGCAGCACTTTACACTTGATTACATTCCACTCGCACATCGTGGGCGAGCATACAAGGTCGCTCCCCAGATCATCGGAAGCGACCGGGTGTTCGCTGTACCGAAATTCCGCATGCAGACAGGAGGAGCCTGGGAATTGTACCAGCAACCTTCCGATCGGAGGGCTACCCGCTCCAGACTCCCCGAGAACTCCTGCTTGTGTTTTTTTGCAGAAACAAGGCTGCGACCAGGTTGCCGTAGTCCTGGCCTCGTTCCCGTCTCCCCTTTCCGGTTGGACGGTTTGCCCAGGTGTGCTGCGGCACACCAGTTTCCTATCTCTCGTCAACAGTCCTTGTGTGCTAAAGCTCCCTGCTTCCCAAATGCTCGCTGCCGGCTCTTTGTGAGTGCATACCCTCTCTGTGTATCCCATGTTGGAGCTTTTTAAGAGTTCCCTGAACCTCTTCGGGAAGGAGGCCATTCTTTTGTGCATCGGGGCAGCATAGGAACCGGAGGCCATGGACCCCATGAAGCATTTAAACTCTAACTTCGAGGTAGGAACTTGCGATGCATATGATTGGTGGCACTTATTGGTGGCCATGCCCATTGCCAGATACTTCTTGTGGACTGGGGTTCGCTATTTTTAAATTGTATCACGCACACGGGTCAGTTGCTTTTCTTGTTACAAAATGGACCGAACCAGCGTGGAAATGGCCGAAACGATGAAGAGGTCCAAGCTGTTTGGCTTGCTTTGCCACAGAGGGGTTTCCAGGGCTCGCAGTAGATTTTATACCCAAAATACAGTAAATACGGAGCTGGTTAACTGCGGGGTTCTTGATTTGTGTAGGGTGAAAACAAGAACATTTCAACCTGTCTGTTAGTCCATGGATATTTTTTCCCACTGTGAAGAACATGAATGCCGTGGCAGCTTTGCTCTCCATGTTGTCATCATGGGGGTGGATTGTTTTTGAGTGTGGTACCTAAGGTGCACATCAGACTGTGCTCCCTTGCTGTTTTTTGCGAATGTTATACTAAACGGTTTCTCTTTGGGAAAGAAATTCGAGCTGGACGGTTCTCAGTTAGACCTTTCCTGTCTGAATGTGGCACTATGCCTTTGCTTTGACCTAGTTTAGGCAAGAAGATCCTGGAAGGTGTCTTCAAACCTTTCTGCTCCAGGGCACATATCCGTATCCTTTGGTTTTCAGGCGTTGCAAACGCAGTTTTCGTGTAGATGGGCAAAAAGGAAACTGGTGTCCCGAACTGGTAAGGACATTGTATTGCAGAATATATCCTACACAATGATTATTTGCTTACCCCGCCGTCCGTTAAAATCAAGCAACTTAAACTGTCGTCCAAGCTGAACCGCAAAACTACCTACAAAGATTTGACCAGGAAGTTGCAAGAAATGGACCAACATTAGAGCAGAGATGGAAGAATCCTTACTTTGACCCCATAATAACGCTAAGAATAATTAATTTGTCACATATTTCTTGCTTATCTTGGACTCGGGTGCGGGGCCGCTGGAGCCTATTCCAACTATTGACAGTTGATCACAGGGCCACATATTGAGACATACAAGTTTGGGGTCTCCAATGACTGCAGGCTGTGGGAAGACTGCGGTGAGCCAGAAGTGCTAACCGCTGTGCTGCTAAAATTAATCTAATCACAATAGAAAAATGTAAAACAAAATACTTTTTTTTTTTAATTCAAAACAACCCTGTTTATCCTGTTTCATACATCATCCCTTCGGTTGACTACATGCTGAACTCATCGCACCGCCTTTGAGTCGAATCCAGCTTCTCCCTATAAAGAATAACCAAGGAGGAAACATGTCAAACACGTGTGATACGACCCCGTGAGGGCGGCGATGATGGCGGTGGCGTTCCCTTCACGTCCACTTTGTGGGCTTGGAGATAAGGCAGGCCGGTGGCTGCGCGGGTGCTGTTTGCACGAGGCTATCTGAGAGGCAGGTGCGCACGGTATGCTTTGCCTTTGTAAACCATATTCAAACACAGGAGGGATTACATCTATCCCTGCCGGCGTCCCGCTGGGACGGGGAGGGGGGGTTGTTCAACATTAGAACATCTGATATGGAAATGCGAGGGAGGCAATGCGGGCGAGGACCTGAAGCCGGGCGTGAGAAGAGGAAGGCGAAGAGATGGATGAAGGCAGGACATAATAAGTAGGCACTGAAATTATAATTACCGTAAAGTCCCGACCACAAGACGCTTCTTTTTTCACATGCTTTGAACACTGTGGCTGAAACAATGATGCAGCAATTTTTTAAATTTAAAAAAAATTTTTTTTTTTGGGCTAGCGAGCTTCAAAACATTTAGCCTCATCACATCGGACCGATGAAATTACCGTGAAATTCTGAGGCTGTTCAATTGCGACACAGAAAAAGTGCGCAGGAGGAAAACAAAGGTAGCGATCAGCTAGCCCTAGCCTGGCCAACCTGTGGCTCTCGAGCCGCATGCGGCTCTTAAGTTCATGTTGAATTTTGTGTTTGTGTGTTTTTTACTTGTGCAATCACGTGCCGCTCCGGCACTCTTTGCACACAGCAAAAAAAAAACAACACACAAACACAAAATTCAACATGAACGTAACAGCCACATGTGGCTCGGGAGCCACAGGTTGGCCAGGCCTGAGCTAGCCAGTGCGGCTTATATTCAGGTGCGCCTTATAGTCTGCACCTATTTTCACACATTTGCTGAGCAAGAAATCAGACTTCGGAGGTTCCTGGTTCCATTCCGACTCGGTTCTCTCTGTTTGGGTTCTTCATGTTCTCCTGTCTGGGTTCCTTCTAGGTTCACCCACCGTCCGCAGGTTCATCGACTGTTAAACTTCGGTCGATGGCCCCTGTGATTAACAGGTGACCCCGCGATTGACGGGTGAACAGTACAAGTCAGGCTCCACCCAGATGAAAGTTGGGATCGACTCCAGCGTCCTGTGACCCGGAGAATGAATGAATTAATAAAACACAGTGACATGCTGAGGATAGATGTCTTCTTCTTTCCCATCGGGGGTCACCACAGCCAATCACCTGCCTCCCTTTTACCCTATTCTGTGAAGCCTCTTCTTTCACACCGACTCAATTTATGCCCTCTTTTACTCCATCCATAAATCTCCTCCTCAGGCTTCCTCCAGGCCTCCCGCCTGGCAGTTCCAACCTCATCAACCTCCTTCTACCCAGGTCTTCACTCTCCCTCCTCTGTCTCAGTCTGACTTTATCTCCAGAACATCTAACATGTGTTGTTCCCCCTGATGGACTCGTTCCTGATCCTATCCATCCTCGTCACTCCCCAAGAGAACCTCGGCATCTTCGTCTCTGCTGCCTCCGGCTCTGCCTCGCTGCCGTCCCCTCTGTGTTTCTAAACCATCCAGCATCGCTGGTTGCAGTTTCATCCCCTACACCTTTCCTTTCATTCTGGTTACAACTCTTTTGTCACCCTATACACTTTTTTTTTCTCCTCATTCCACACATTTTTTCACCTCTTCTCCACACCCTCGATTGCTCTGAACTCCAGAAGTGCTTAATATTCTCTACCATTCCACTTGGGTCCCTCTCATTACATGACAAAAGCAGATGCTTTTATCAAAAGCGACTTACAAAAAGTACAATTCAGTCACCAAAGTACCAGAAGTCGGAAGTGACCACTCGACCAAATAGCCATCTCAGAACCATGTACATTCATTTCTTCGTTTTTTTTTTTTTTTTTTCGGGGGGGCTGGGGGCTAAGTGCGACTGTGGGGTAGTGCTTGGTGAAGAGGTATGTTTTCAGCTCACGACGGAAGATGGGCAGCGACTCCGCTGTTCTGACCTTCGTCGGGAGTTCGTTCCACTACTGAGGAGTCAAAACCGAGAAGAGCCGAGACCGGTTCGATCTGCAGCCGGGGGCTCTGAGCGCTTGGGTGGACGGTCGCCCAGAGGTGGCAGATCGGAGGGGACGGGTAGGGACATGTGGCTTGACCATATCCTGGAGATAAGACGGGGCTGTTCACTGCCCGGTAGGCGACCATCAGGGTCTTGAACTTGATGCGGGCGGCTACCAGGAGCCAGCGTAGGGACATAAGAAGGGGAGTTGTATGGGAGAATTTGGAACGGTTGAACACCAAGCGGGCTGCCACTTTCTGAATAAGCTCCAGAAGCCTGATGGTCACCACTAGGGCAGCGGCAAGGAGGGAGTTGCAGTAGTCCAAAGGGGAGATAACTAGAGTCTGGGTGAGTATCTGCGCCGTATCCTCTGTGAGGAATCTGCGAATCTTCCTGATGTTGTAGAGGAGGAATCTGCAGGAATGTGTGACCGCTGCCACGCTTGCTGAGAATGACGATTAGTTGTCTAGGACCACACCCAGGTTTCTTGCAGTTGGAGTTGGCCTTACCGCGGTGTTGTCGATGGTGATGGCCAGGTCTCTGTGCGGACAACCTTTCCCCTGGAGAAAGAGCAGCTTAGTCTTGTCTCTCATTCACACACATGTAGTCTGCCTTGCCCCAGACAATCTTCATTCCTCTTCTTTCCAGAGCAGATGTCCTTCTAGATGTTCGTCTACCTGCTCCCTGCTCTCATGATGGATCCCAATGTCCCCTGCAAACGTCTTGGTCCATGGAGATTCCTGTCTAACCTCATTTGTCAAGCTGTCCATCACCACTGCAAACAATCTAGTCCACCTTAAACTTCTCTGTCACACCTACAGCACACCTCACCACTGTCTCACAGCTGGCATACATGTCTTGCACCATACTATTCTGCCACTGCAGACTTCCTCACAGATCCACAGTTCCGCTCCCGCACCCACTCATATGCTTTTTTGGACTACAAACGCACAGCAGCTCCCTCTGACTTTCTCTATTAACATTCTCAAAGCAATTGCAAAATCCGTGGTACTCCTTCTTGGCATGAAAGCATACCGCTGCTCACAAATGCTCGCTTTTGCTCTCAGTCTAGTTTCCACTACTTTTTCCCATAACTTCATTATATGGCTCATCAACTTCATCCCACTACAGTTACCGCAAATTTGCACATCTCCCTTGTTCGCTGAGGATATATGCCTGCTCGCATAAAAGTACAGGGTTTTATTAGCCAAGTCCCAAATCACGTGACGGTTCAATCCTTTGTGGCTTCCCCCAGCAGATACCTTGCCCGGGTATTAGCGCGAGTCGAAGCTAATGAAGGCTAATAAACGCTATTATTAGAACCAGATAGCCACAGAATCTGAATATTTCCCAAGCGTTTGAAGACTACCCGGCGGTGAAAGCGTTAACGGCGCCGGTTGTCGGGCTTTTTACGGCGGAAGGTCCGGGGATACAACGTCGCGGCCCGTCTGACGGCCCTAATCATGACATGATGCTTACAAGTGCAAACAGCTGCTAACGTCAAATGATTACATCAAGGGGTGGATTCTCCTCCACTCAGCGCTAATTTGCCCCATTTTTTTCTTCCTCCTCCCGCCAAAAAGCGAAGTTACGGGCGACGACAGTTGCGAACGGGCGCTATGCGGTTCCTCCGGGGGGGAAGAAGGTCGGGGGAATCTCTGGAAACCATCAAGCTGAGAGTGACCACCTGCCCCCGCCGGTCGACGGCGCGCCGCCAAAAAGTCCGGAGAGAAAATTTAGCAAATTTCCACTGCTGTCATGTTGCTTTCAGCGAGCGCCATTAATATTCGCCGTCAGCGCCAGATGTTTCTAGTAGACGTTTTCCTGGACGGAGAAGATACGGCCTCTCCCGATGACGCCGTTGATTTGTTCTCAATGTGTCCCTGGACTTGTTAGCGCCTCAATGATTGCTTTTTTTAATAGGCGCTAAGTGGACGTCGAAGCCGTTCGGGGTTGGTTTCGCTTCCGCGCGTGGGGTCAAAGGTCACGTGGGACGTCCAGGATGAGGAGTTAAATGAAAAGAAAAAAAAAAAATCGCTCTGAACTTGATCTTTTTTGACATTTTAAAAGATATATAAACTGTATATGTATGTTATGGATACCGTAGATGTATTTGCATTAGTGAGTACATTATAAAAATAACAATTATTATGATTACAGGAAGGACACAAACTGGGAACGGATCGTAAACAAAGCTTGAAAAATATGATGAACGGAAAAATATGAATGAGCCTCCTTGCCTCCTACCTCCTTGCCTCCTCATCCCCTTCGCTTGGTCACAACCTCACTTCCTCGCTCCTCCTTCTTCACTTCCTTGCCTCCTAATCTATTCTCTTCCTCACTCCTCGCGTCCTTGCCTCCTTGCTCCTTTGCTTCCTCTCTTCAGCGCTTCGCCTCCTCACCTCCTCCCCTCCTCGCATCCTTGCCTCCTTCTTCCTTGCTTCCTCACCTCATCATCTGCTCTCCTCCTCACACCCTCGCTTCCTCTCCTCACTCCTTTGGCTCCTCACTTCCTCCTTCCTCACCCCCTCGCCTCATCTACCTTCACCTCCTCGCTTCTTCACAACCTCACCTCCTTCTTCACTTCCTCGCCTCCTCATATATTCTCCTCCTCCCTCCTTGCTACCTTGACTACTCGGATCCTTGCCTCCTTTGCTTCCTCTCCTCACCGCTTTGCCTCCTCACCCCCTTTGTCTCGCCGCCCCTTTTCGCCTCCTCGCTTCCTTCTTCCTCACCTCATCATCTGCTCTCCTCCTCGCTTCCTCTCCTCATTCCCTAGCCTCCTCACCTCTTGCGTCCTTGCCTCCTCCCTCCTTGCCTCCTCGCCTTCAGCCTCCTCCCAAACATGCCTCCTCATCCCCCTTGCTTCCTCACAATTTCACCTCCTTCCACCCCCTTCTTCACCTCCTTGTCTCCTCTCTCCTTGCCTCCTTCCTCCTCACATCATCTGCACTCCTCCTCACTCCCTCGCTTCCTCTCCTCACCCTTTTGGCTCCTCCCTCCTTGCTACCTTGACTCCTTGCCTCCTTTGCTTCCTCCCCTCACCGCTTTGCCTCCTCACCTCCTTACTCCTTGCATCCTTGCCTCCTTCTTCCTTGCTTCATCACATCATCATCTGCTCTCCTCCTCACACCCTCGCTTCCTATCCTCACTCCTTTGGCTCCTCACTTCCTCCCTCCTCATCTATTCTCCTCCTTGCCTCCTTGACTCCTCGCGTCCTTGTCTCCTCTCTCCTCGCCTCCCTCTTCCTCACATCATCATCTGCACTCCTCCTCATTCCCTCGCTTCCTCTCCTCACCCCTTTCCCTCCTCCCTCCTTGCTACCTTGACTCCTCGCATCCTTGCCTCCTTTGCTTCCTCTCCTCACCGCTTTGCCTCCTCCCTCCTTGCCTCCTCGCCTCCTTCCTCCCGGTTCCTCACCTCATCATCTGCTCTCCTCCTCACTCCCTCGCTTCCTCTCCTCACCTCTTTGCCTCCTCATCTCTTAACCTCCTTGCCTCCTCACCCCTTGTCTCCTCCCCTCCTCGTTTCCTTGCCTCCTTCTTCCTCGCTTCCTCACCTCCTCATCTGCTCTCCTCCTTGCTCCTTTGCATCCTCACCCCCTTGGCTCCTCCCCTCCTCCTTCCTTGCCTCCTTACCTCCTCAGCCCCTCGCCTCGACTATCTACCCCTCCTGAACACACACCACACACACACACACACACACACACACACACACACACACACACACACACACACACACACCATGTAATGATACGCTTACCATGAACGCACCAGAATCGAACCCGTAAACACACTCTGGACACACAAACACATCATGAGTCACCGTAAACATGAATAACTAAAAAGAACACACATCTGTCCTTCCACACACACACACACACACACACACACCGTCATAATAATAAACAAACCCTGTCCTCACAATGGACACACCCCAAACACGCCATGAACACGTAATGTGCAAATTATACACACATCATGAACACGCAGTGAACAGAACGATCTGATGTGTCGAAATGCGGGGAAAAAAAAAAAAAAAAAAAAAAAAAAAAAAAGAGCGTTTTGGTTTTAAAGGGCGTTTCCGCCGTTTCCCTGGAAACGCCAGGGAAAATAAAAAAACCCGCCGGGGTCGAATCGGGTCGTCGTGACGACGCCCCTCCCCTCGACACGCCGAACTCTTCATCCCTTCATTTCAAGTGGCGAGCGATGGCGGCGCCGTCCTCTTCCCCCCTGCAACCCACTGACAGGAGAACAACGGCCGCCGCCGCCGCCGTCCCCCCCCCCCCACAACGGCGGGCCGGAAGCCGGCGCCACGCCACGTTCAGAGCGCGTCGAGATGACGGCGGAGAATCTATGAAGGAGCTTTCGACGGGGGTGGGGGAAGCAGAGGGCGGCCGGGGGGCATGAATCAACCCGGGGTGACAAGGAGACAAAGGTCTGAAACATGTAATAACTCAGCTCGTACTGTGCATCCGTCACTGTGTGTGTGTGTGTGTGTGTGTGTGTGTGTGTGTGTGTGTGTGTGTGTGTGTGTGTGTGTGTGTGTGTGTGTGTGTGTGTGTGTGTGGAAAAATGCAAAATTTTTCCCTCTTGAGGTGAAGGGCACCTCTGGAAAGAAGGATGGGGGAGGGGAGGGGGGGGATTCACGCCTCCCGTCCGCCGGGTGTATTTGTCAGCGGTGACATGTTGTGGTCAAAATACCTCGGAGGTGAGGAGGGAGGAGGCGAGGAGAGGAAGCGAGGAGGCGAGGAAGGGGATGGATGGAGGGTGAGGAAGCGAAGAGGGTGGGGAAGGGGGGGAGGAGGTAACGGCGCGAGAAGGTGAGGAGGCAAGGATGGAGGAGGCAAGGACGTGAGGAAGTGATGAGGCAAGGAGCAAGGAGGGAGGAGGTGAGGAGGCAAGGAGGAAGCAGGCAAGGAGGCGAGGAGGCGAGGGGGAGAGAAGGGAGGAAGGGGATGGATGGAGGGTGAGGAAGCGAGGAGGGAGGGGAAGGGGGGAGGATGCGAGGATGCGAGGGGGTTGAGGAGGCAACGGTGTGTGGGAGTGAGAAGGTGAGGAGGCAAGGAGGGAGGAGGCAAGGACGCGAGGAAGCGATGAGGCAAGGAGTTGAGGAGGGAGGAGGTGAGGAAGCGAGGAGGAAGGAGGCAAGGGGGTGAGGAGGCAAACAGGAAAGGACGCGAGGAGGCGATGTGGCAAGGAGGTGAGGAGGGAGGAGGTGAGGAGGTGAGGAGGCAGGAAGCCAAGGAGGGGAGGAAGCAAAGCAGGAGGAAGGGAGGAAGCGAAGGAGCAAGGAGGGAGGAGGTGAGGAGGTGAGGAAGCGAGGAAGCGATGAGGCAAGAAGGTGAGGAAGCGAGGAGGAAGGAGACAAAGACGCGAGGAATCTAGGGGGCAAGGGAGGATGAGGAGAGTAGGTGACGAGATAGGAGACGAGGGGGTGAGGAGGTGAGGAGAGGAAGCGAGGAGGGAGGGGAAGGGGGTGAGGATGCAAGGATGCGAGGGGGTTGAGGAGGCAACGGTGTGTGGGAGTGAGAAGGTGAGGAGGCAAGGAGGGAGGAGGCAAAGGAGCAAGGAGGGAGGAGGTGAGGACGCGAGGAGTCGAGGAGACAGGGAGGCAAGGAAGGAGGAGGCAAGGACGCGATGTGAGGAAGCGATGTGGCATGGAGTTGAGGAGGGAGGAGGTGAGGAAGCGAGGAGGAAGGAGGCAAGGGGGTGAGGAGGCAAACAGGAAAGGACGCGAGGAGGCGATGTGGCAAGGAGGTGAGGAGGTGAGGAGGCAGGAAGCCAAGGAGGGGAGGAAGCAAAGCAGGAGGAGGAGAGGAAGGGAAGGAGCAAGGAGGGAGGAGGTGAGGAGGTGAGGAAGCGAGGAAGCGATGAGGCAAGGAGGTGAGGAAGCGAGGAGGAAAGAGACAAGGACGTGAGGAATCTAGGGAGCAAGGGGGGATGAGGAGAGCAGGTGACGAGAGAGGAGACAAGGGGGTGAGGAGGCGAGGAGGCAAGGAGGGAGGTGGTGAGGAGGGAGGAAGGGAATGGATGGGGAGGTGAGAAAGCGAAGAGGGAGGGGAAGGGGGTGTGGATGCGAGAGGGTTGAGGAGGTAACGGCGCAAGAAGGTGAGGAGGCAAGGAGGCAAGGAGGGAGGAGGCAAGGATGCGAGGAATCGGTGAGGCAAAGAGCAAGGAGGGAGGAGATGAGGAAGCAAGGAGGAAGCAGGCAAGGATGCGAGGGGTCGAGGAGACAGGGAGGCGAGGAGGGAGGAGGCAAGGACGCGAGGAAGCGATGAGGCAAGGAAGTGAGGAGGGAGGAGGTGAGGAAGCGAGGAGGAAGGAGACAAGGACGCGAGGAATCTAGGAGGCAAGGGGGGATGAGGAGAGCAGGTGACGAGAGAGGAGATGAGGGGGTGAAGAGGCGAGGAGGGAGGAAGCGAGGGGATGGGAAGGAAAGGACGGAAGGAGGCAAGGAGGGAAGAGGTGAGGAGGCGAGGAGGGAGGAGGCAAGAGCGCGAGGAAGCAATGAGGCAAGGAGGTGAGGAAGCGAGGAGTCGAGGAGACAAGGAGGCAAGGAGGGAGGAGGAGAGCAGGTGATGAGAGAGGAGATGAGGGGGTGAGGAGGCAAGCAGGAAAGGACGCGAGGAGGCGAGGTGGCAAGGAGGTGAGGAGGGAGGAAGCGAGGGGGCGAGGAGGTAAGGACGAAAGGAGGCAAGGAGGGAAGAGGTGAGGAGGCGAGGAGGGGAGGAGGAGAGGAAGCGAAGGAGCAAGGAGGGAGGAGGTGAGGAGTCGAGGAGACAGGGAGGCAAGGAGGGAGGAGGCAAGGACGCGAGGAAGCGATGAGGCAAGGAGGTGAGGAGGGAGGAGGTGAGGAGGCGAGGAGTGAAGGAGCCAAGGGGGTGAGGAAGCAAAGCAGTGTGGAGAGGAAGTGTAGGAGCAAGGAGGGAGGAGGAAAGCAGATGAGGAAGTGAGGAAGCGAGGAGAAAGGAGACAAGGAGGCAAGGACAGAGGAGAGCAGGTGAAGAGAGACGAGGTGAGGGGGTGAGGAGGGAGGAAGCGAGGAGGCGAGGAGGCAAGGAGACAACGGGGGAAGAAGTGAGGAGGTTAGGAGGGAGGAGGCAAGGAGACAAGGGGTGAGGAGGCATAAGGGTGAGGAGAGGAAGTAAGGAGGCGAGCAGACGATGAGGGGAGGAAGTGAGGAGGAAGGAGGCGAGGAAGCAAGGAAGCAAGGAAGCAAGGAGGCATGGAGGGAAGAGGGTAGGACGCGTGATTTGATTGGATCCCAAATGGAACGCACACTTCCTGTCACGCTAAATGAGATCTGGCTGTTAGCTGGTAACAGGAAGTGACCTCGCTGGAACTGTCATTGTGCTTCTGTTCGCTAAAAGATGGCATTTCAGT